>NC_090653.1:286827998-286880498 GCF_040937935.1 Hyperolius riggenbachi
ATTACAAATGGAGTAGAGGCAGAGAGAGACAGTGGGCGGCATGGTGACACTGTCCTCTGCAAATGCGCCCTTGAGAGCTGGCGCCCTGAGCACCCGCTCCGGTCGTTTAGGTCAAAGGCCGCCCAAGATCCCATCTACTAAATTATTAATGAAAAAATTGAAAAGGATTGGATCGAGTACTGATCCCTGTGTTACCCCACTGCCAACAGTTTGCCATTTTGAGTATGTTCCATTTACCACCATTCTTTGCCTTCTATCCCTTAACCAGTTCTCTATCTCTATTGTTTTATAACAATTGTTTCTGATCTCTATACTATATACTTTGACAGCTTTGTAATGCTCATTTGATTAATGGTGGATAAATTCTTCAAGGTGAAGTTTCTTTACTACAGGCTACTGGTTTTGCCTGCACATTTTCACAAGAAAAAGGTGCATATTTCATGGGAATTTTTAAATGCAGCTGGCATATATGACCACATGCTACTTTGCTTCCTTTGCAAAACGTCTGTAATTGCTCTGATTCCACAGGCGGAGCCATTGATAATGCTCTGGACACGAAGCTCACCGATGTGCAATAACATTTATATGTTTTATATATGCAAGTGTAATAAAATGACACGTTAAAATAACAAATTAATGTTCAGCGTGTTCCTTTCATATAGCTACATGAGCTGGGATGATGATTACTACCCTATTTCCAAACAAGCCTGTAGCCAGCAGAGCCATGCCTGGAACGAGCATGCAGCCAGCGGAGTCGCGCCTGGAACGAGCATGCAGCCAGCGGAGTCGCGCCTGGAACGAGCATGCAGCCAGCGGAGTCGCGCCTGGAACGAGCATGCAGCCAGCGGAGTCGCGCCTGGAACGAGCATGCAGCCAGCGGAGTCGCGCCTGGAACGAGCATGCAGCCAGCGGAGTCGCGCCTGGAACGAGCATGCAGCCAGCGGAGTCGCGCCTGGAACGAGCATGCAGCCAGCGGAGTCGCGCCTGGAACGAGCATGCAGCCAGCGGAGTCGCGCCTGGAACGAGCATGCAGCCAGCGGAGTCGCGCCTGGAACGAGCATGCAGCCAGCGGAGTCGCGCCTGGAACGAGCATGCAGCCAGCGGAGTCGCGCCTGGAACGAGCATGCAGCCAGCGGAGTCGCGCCTGGAACGAGCATGCAGCCAGCGGAGTCGCGCCTGGAACGAGCATGCAGCCAGCGGAGTCGCGCCTGGAACGAGCATGCAGCCAGCGGAGTCGCGCCTGGAACGAGCATGCAGCCAGCGGAGTCGCGCCTGGAACGAGCATGCAGCCAGCGGAGTCGCGCCTGGAACGAGCATGCAGCCAGCGGAGTCGCGCCTGGAACGAGCATGCAGCCAGCGGAGTCGCGCCTGGAACGAGCATGCATCCAGCGGAGTCACACCTGGAAGGAGCACGCAGCCAACAGAGTCGCACCTAGAAGGAGCATGCATCCAGCAGAGTCACACCTGGGACAAGCATGCATCCAGCAGAGTCGCACCTGGGACAAGCATGCAGCCAGCGGAGTCGCACCTGGAACAAGCATGCAGCCAGCAAAGTCACACCTGGGACAAGCATGCAGCCAGCGGAGTCACACCTGGAACAAGCATGCAGCCAGCGGAGTCACACCTGGAACAAGCATGCAGCCAGCGGAGTCACACCTGGAACAAGCATGCGGCCAGCGGAGTCACACCTGGAACAAGCATGCGGCCAGCGGAGTCGCGCCTGGGACGAGCATGCGGCCAGCGGAGTCACGCCTGGAACAAGCATGCAGCCAGCGGAGTCTCACCTGGAAGGAGCATGCAGCCAGCGGAGTCACACCTGGAACAAGCATGCAGCCAGCGGAGTCACACCTGGAACAAGCATGCAGCCAGCACCTAGAACGAGCACGCATCCAGCGGAGTCACACCTGGAAGGAGCATGCATCCAGCGGAGTCGCACCTAGAAGGAGCATGCAGCCAGCGGAGTCACACCTGGAACAAGCATGCAGCCAGCGGAGTCACACCTGGAACAAGCATGCAGCCAGCAGAGTCACACCTGGAACAAGCATGCAGCCAGCAGAGTCACACCTGGAACAAGCATGCAGCCAGCGGAGTCACACCTGGAACAGGCATGCAGCCAGCGGAGTCGCACCTGGAACAGGCATGCAGCCAGCGGAGTCGCACCTGGAACAAGCATGCAGCCAGCGGAGTCTCACCTGGAAGGAGCATGCAGCCAGCGGAGTCACACCTGGAACAAGCATGCAGCCAGCGGAGTCGCACCTGGAACAAGCATGCAGCCAGCGGAGTCGCACCTGGAACAAGCATGCGGCCAGCGGAGTCACACCTGGAACAGGCATGCGGCCAGCGGAGTCGCACCTGGAACAAGCATGCGGCCAGCGGAGTCACGCCTGGAACGAGCATGCAGCCAGCGGAGTCACACCTGGAAGGAGCATGCAGCCAGCGGAGCCACACCTGGAAGAGGCATGCAGCCAGCGGAGTCGCACCTGGAACAAGCATGCGGCCAGCGGAGTCACGCCTGGAACGAGCATGCAGCCAGCGGAGTCACACCTGGAAGGAGCATGCAGCCAGCGGAGTCACACCTGGAACAAGCATGCAGCCAGGGAGTCGCACCTGGAACAAGCATGCAGCCAGCGGAGTCACACCTGGAACAGGCATGCAGCCAGCAGAGTCGCACCTGGAACAAGCATGCGGCCAGCGGAGTCACGCCTGGAACGAGCATGCAGCCAGCGGAGTCACACCTGGAAGGAGCATGCAGCCAGCGGAGCCACACCTGGAACAGGCATGCAGCCAGCGGAGTCGCACCTGGAACGAGCATGCAGCCAGCGGAGTCACACCTGGAAGGAGCATGCAGCCAGCGGAGTCACACCTGGAACAAGCATGCAGCCAGCGGAGTCTCACCTGGAACAAGCATGCAGCCAGCGGAGTCACGCCTGGAAGGAGCATGCAGCCAGCAGAGTCGCACCTGGAAGGAGTCTTGTTCTCTGGGAGGGACACAGAAGTTATATGCAGCACACTACAGATATCCTTTAGGCCCCCCTGGGGGTGTTTGGGAAGTGTGTGTCCATTGAAGTGTGTCCTCTGCGCCCTCCGGAGGTGTCGGCACACACCGGTCCAGCGCTGCCCATCGGTCTCGCACAACATTTCCTCGCTCTGTTTGGAGGCCTGCGGCGCCTTTGATGAGGTGAGTCTGGAAGGCGGGAACGATGCATCTCTCGGTCTCCTGTGATCCAGCGGTGACCCCTTGCCCTCAGCTGCGCTGCTTTCACACAGAGATGAAAGAGGCGAGGAGATGTAAGCCGCCTTCCTCTCTCCTCGTCTCTCTCTTCATGTGGAGAATTACTTTCCCCTTCCCTCGACTGAACTCACCCCGCGCTAAGCACCAAAAATACAATCCTTCCTCCCGCAACCTCCAGACAGCATCAAAGCCGCACGGAGAACGCCGATCCAGGCTGCACCCGACTCCAGACAGACTGCGGAACAGCGGGAATCCACTGATCGGAAAGCTTCACCTGATCACTAGGCCGTAATCCATTCAGGCACTCGAGATGGTACGTGATTCCCAGGTGACACTGCTGTGCAGAATATGCAGATTGTGGTGTCACCTTCCCACCTCCAGGCTGCTCATTGGACTTCGAATGAGCCCCGCCCCACTGATGAGGTTATCCCTCTGCTGTCACCTCCTGTAAAAACGAGGAACAGTCACTCTATGGCAGGGGTTTCCAAACTATTTTGGCCAAGGGCCATATCACCGTTGTTGAGAGTGCTGGGGGGGGGGACAAACTAGCGAAACCATAGAGGAACGTAATCCCCGCCGAGTGCGTTCTCAGGATGTAGTGTGCAATAAGGTGCACAGAGTAATGTGAACGGATCCCATTGGTTAATGTAGGATCCATTCACATCCATTAGGATCTGGTACGTTTCGTTCCAATAAACGGGCTATTTTTTATGCCAGTGTGAACCGGCCATCAAACTAACAAAAAAAACAAAAAAAAAGTACCCCTGGGGGGTACTTACCTCGGAAGGGGGAAGCCTCTGGATCTGATCGAGGCTTCCCCCATCTTCTTCCTTCCCATGGTGGTCTTGCTGGGCCCCTCCGAAGCAACAGCCAGAGAGCCACTACTGCGCCTGCTCTGGAGCCGGAGAGGTAAATATTTACATGGCCGCCGTTTGAAGGGACCCAGCGAGACCTCCTTCATCTCCATAAAGCGTTTCAGCAGATGGAAGCATGAAGTGCTCCAAAATCTCCTGATAGCTAGCTGCATTGACCCTGCCCTTGATAAAACACAGTGGACCAACACCAGCAGCTGACATGGCACCCCAGACCATCACTGACCGTGGCTACTTGGCACTGGACTTCAGGCATTTTGGCATTTCCCTCTCCTCTCCCCAGTCTTCCTCCAGACTCTGGCACCTTGATTTCCGAATGACATGTAAAAGTTGCTTTCATCCGAAAAAAAAATACTTTGGACCACTGAGCAACAGTCCAGTGCTGCTTCTCTGTAGCCCAGGTCAGACGCTTCTGCCGCTGTTTCTGGTTCAAAAGCGGCTTGACCTGGGGAACCTGTAGCCCATTTCTTGCACACGCCTGTACATGGTGGCTCTGGATGTTTCTACTCCAGACTCAGTCCACTGCTTCTGCAGGTCCCCCAAGGTCTGGAATCGGTCCTTCTCCACAATCTTCCTTAGAGTCCGGTCACCTCTTCTCGTTGTGCAGCGGTTTCTGCCACACTTTTTCCTTCCCATAGACTTCCCACTGAGGTGCCTTGATACAGCACTCTGGGAACAGCCTATTGATGCAGAAATTTATTTCTGTCTTACCCTCTTGCTTGAGGGTGTCAATGATGGCCTTCTGGACTGCAGTCAGGTCGGCAGTCTTACCCATGATTGCGGTTTTGAGTAATGAACCAGGCTGGGAGTTTTTAAAAGCCTCAGGAATCTTTTGCAGGTGTTTAGCGTTAATTAGTTGATTCAGATGATTAGGTTAATAGCTCGTTTAGAGAACCTTTTCATGATATGCTAATTTTTTGAGATAGGAAATTTGGGTTTTCATGAGCTGTATGCCAAGATCATCAATATTAAAACAATAAAAGGCTTTGAACTACTTCAGTTGTGTGTAATGAATCTAAAATATATGAAAGTCTAATGTTTATCAGTACAATACAGAAAATAATGAACTTTATCACAGTATGCTAATTTTTTGAGAAGGACCTGTACTTTAAGCCATACCAGAAAGCCAGGCTGTTAAAGTTACTTTTATTCAACCAGCAAGTTATTTTTTTATGGGAAATGGCATAGTTGTCTCCCAAAAGATAATAAAACTATGTACAAGAGGCATTATTGTGGAAAAAAAAATTCTCAGCCTCTATTTACATTTAAGAATACCGGTAGTGTCCAGTCCAAAATTATTCATACCCTTCTCAATAATCAATAGAAAAGCCTTTATTGGCTATTACAGCAATCAAACACTTCCTATATTTGCAGACCAGCTCCACAGGTAATTTTGCCCATTCATCTTCAGCAATAAGCTCCAAATCTTTCAGGTTGGAGGGTCTTCTTGCCTTCACCCTGATCTTCAGCTCCCTCCACAGATTCTCAATTGGATTCAAGTTAGGACTCTGGCTGGGCCACTCTAAAACGTTAATGCTGTTGTCTGCTAACCATTTCTTCACTACTTTTGCTGTGTATTTTAGGTCATTGTCATGCTGAAAATGTCCACTGGTGGCCAAGGCCAAATTTCTCTCCAGACTGCCTGATGTTGTCAATGAGAATCCTCATGTATTGCTCTTTTTCATGGTGCCGTTTACTGTGATTAGGTTCCCTGGTCCATTGGCTGAAAAACAACCCCAAAGCATTAGGTTCCCACCACCATGTTTGATAGTGAGAATGGTGTTTTTTTGGGTTGAAGGCTTCTCCTATTTTACGCCAAATGCAGGAAACATCACTGTGGCCAAACAATTCAATTTTTGTTTCATCTGACCATAACAAGTCGTCTTCTTTGTGCAGATGAGCATTTGCAAAGGCCAAGCAAGCTTTTGTCAACAACCACAACACATAACATTTGTAAAGCACTTTTCTCCCGTAGGACTCAAAGCGCGTAAGCATGGGTCAGACCAATAATTGGTTAATTGGTAAGTCGTGGTACAGAGGAAGAATTCTAGAAGTCTGGAAATGCCAGGCTAAACAGGTGGCTTTTCAGTCTGGAATGAAATAACTCCAGGGATGGGGCTGTCTTTACTGAGTGTGGTAGGGAGTTCCAAAGAGTAGGGGCAGCAAGACAGAAAGCTCTGTATCCAAAGGTTTTGAGGTGCACTCTGGGAGTGACCAAGTTTATGGAACTTGCTGATCTGAGGTTGTGAGAGGTGTGGTGCAGTTTCAGCAGGTCCTTCATGTATCCAGGGCCCAAATTGTTGCAGTGATTTTATTGGTAGCAGTTCAATCTTGAAGAGTATTCTCTATTCTAATGGTAGCCAGTGCAGTGAGCAAAGGATTGGTGTGTGCCATATCTGGAGAAGTGGCGTCCTCCTTGGTCTGCATCAGTGGATCCCAGCAGTGTGCAGTGTCCGTTGGATTGTCTGCCCTGAGACATTGCCACCAGCAGAGCCCAGATTCACCAGGATGGCCTTGGTGGTGATCCTTGGATTGTTTATCACCTCAATCACTATCCTCCTGGCCAGCACAGGAGTCACTTTTGGCTTCCGACCACATCCTTTGAGATTTTCCACAGTGCGGAACATCTCATATTTTTTTTTAGCAATACTTTGCACTGTAGCCACTGGACCTTGAAAACATCTAGAAATGGCCTTGTAGCCCTTTCCTGACTTGTGAGCAGCCACAAGGCGCAGCCGCAGGTCCTCACTGAGCTGCTTTGTCTTAGCCATGACTGTCCACAAACCAACTGCAGAGAGCTGTTGTTTTTCACCTGTTGAGTTGATTAAAACAGCTGTTGCCAATCAGGGTAATTAGGATGCTTTAGAACAGCTTGGACTATTTGGAATGGTATAGAACTTTGGATCTTCCCACAGACCGTGACAGTTTGTGAAGGGTATGAATAATTTTGGACTGGACACACTTTTTGCTTAAATGCAAATAAAAGCTGAGAAATGTTTTTTCCCACAATAATGTCTCTTGTACATTATCTTATTATTTTTTGGAAGACACCTATGTCATTTCTGGGAGACACCTATGTCAAAAAATGACTTGCTGGTTGAATAAAAGTAACTAAGTCAAAATTTGCCAGGGGTATGAATTATTATAGACAGCACTGAATTTAAGTATTTATATAGCGCCGACATATTATGCAGTGCTGTACAGCGTATATATATCGTCTTGCCATTACTGTCCTCTGAGGGGCTAACAATCTAATCCCTACCATAGTCATACATCTATGTATGTATCATGTAGTGTATGTATCGTAGTCTACGGCCAATTTAAGGGAAGCCAATTAACTTATCTGTATGTTTTTGGAATGTGGGAGGAAACCTGGGTGTCTGGGGGAAACACACACAGATACTGGGAGAACATACAAACTCCTTGCAGATGTTGACCTGGATTCCAACCGGGGACCCAGCGCTGCAAGGTGAGAGCGCTAACCACTACGCCACCATGCTGCCCATTTCTCTGGTATTGACAGGAGTGCTTAGTTCCAAGTTGCCTACAATTTCTGTTAAATTTGCATGCAAGTCTGAATTAGTTGATCATCGCCACGTCGCATCCTCTTTTGATTTTTATTTCAGACCTGTGTCCTTTTACCTGTGGCTTACATCACTTCCTGCCCAGAAAGGAAGTAGGGAAATGTTTGTAGGCGTGTCATTGGCTGCAGGAAATAAAACCTTTTCCGCTTGGGGCTGCACAAGCGTGACCCCCAGTTCTGTTTTCATTGCTGTGCCTCCATTCCTTGCGATTACTGGCGTTACATAATGGCTGCCAAGCACACTAGAGGTCGGCTCGGTATGCACTGCCTGGTCTGCTAGCCACCTTATTACTGCAGCAAACGTACGGACACGCAGAAAAGGCCCCAGCTCTCCCATGAGCCTATTCGCATGTGTTCGCTGCAGAAAAATCTGACCGGTACAACTAAGGATGGCCAATGGGATGTTAATGATTTCTGTTGAATGCAAATATTATGCAGCTTGTAAACGAACCATTCAAATGCTTTAGACTCATTAACATTTTTGCTGCTTAACGTGTATCGTGTGTATGCAGCTGCTCTGTACCGTGAGTCACTTACCAAAGCTGCAAGCGGCCGGCGTGAGGGCGAGCCTCTGGCAGAATGTGGAATGCACAGTTAGGGTGTCTGCTTACGGTGCAGTATATATATTTATTATGATTGTTCGCTTAAAAAAAAAAGATACAGATTGAAAGGATATGACAACCTTTAGACCACAGTTATCAGGGCTTGCTTAGACTTGTAGTTCAGTAGCAGTACAGCCAGGCCAGTTATCAGGGCTTGCTTAGACTTGTAGTTCAGCAGCAGTACAGCCAGGCCAGTTATCAGGGCTTGCTTAGACTTGTAGTTTAGCAGCGGTAAGGCCAGGCCAGTTATCAGGGCTTGCTTAGACTTGTAGTTCTGCAGCAATGGTAGAGCCAGGCCAGTTATTTGGGCTTGCTTAGACTTGTAGTTCAGCAGCGGTAGAGCCAGGCCAGTTATTTGGGCTTGCTTAGACTTGTAGTTCAGCAGCGGTAAGGCCAGGCCAGTTATCAGGGCTTGCTTAGACTTGTAGTTCAGCAGTAGCAGTACAGCCAGGCTAGTTATCAGGGCTTGCTTAGACTTGTAGTTCAGTGGTGGTACAGACAGGCCAGTTTTCTGGGCACGCTTAGACTTGTAGTTCAGCAGCGGTATAGCCAGGCCACTTATTTGGGCTTGCTTAGACTTGTAGTTCTGCAGCAACGGTAGAGCCAGGCCAGTTATCAGGGCTTGCTTAGACTTGTAGTTCAGCAGCGGTACAGCCAGGCCAGTTATTTGGGCTTGCTTAGACTTGTAGTTCAGCAGCGGTAGAGCCAGGCCAGTTATCAGGACTTGCTTAGACTTGTAGTTCAGCAGCGGTACAGCCAGGCCAGTTATCAGGGCTTGCTTAGACTTGTAGTTCAGCAGCGGTAAGGCCAGGCCAGTTATTAGGGCTTGCTTAGACTTGTAGTTCAGCGGCGGTAGAGCCAGGCCAGTTATCTGGGCTTGCTTAGACTTGTAGTTCAGCAGTGGCAGAATCAGGCCAGTTATCTAGGCTTGCTTAGACTTGAAGTTCAGCAGCGGTAGAGCCAGGCCAGTTTTCTGGGCACGCTTAGACTTGTAGTTCAGCAGCGGTAGAGCCAGGCCAGTTATATGGGTTTGCTTAGACTTGTAGTTCAGCAGCGGTAGAGCTAGGCCAGTTATCTAGGCTTGCTTAGACTTGTAGTTCAGCAGTGGCAGAGCCAGGCCAGTTATTAGGGCTTGCTTAGACTTGTAGTTCAGCAGCGGTAAGGCCAGGCCAGTTATCAGGGCTTGCTTAGACTTGTAGTTCAGCAGCGGTAGAGCCAGGCCAGTTATTAGGGCTTGCTTAGACTTGTAGTTCAGCAGCGGTACAGCTAGGCCAGTTATCAGGGCTTGCTTAGACTTGTAGTTCAGCAGCGGTACAGCCAGGCCAGTTATCAGGGCTTGCTTAGACTTGTAGTTCAGCAGCGGTACAGCCAGGCCAGTTATCAGGGCTTGCTTAGACTTGTAGTTCAGCAGCGGTAAGGCCAGGCCAGTTATTAGGGCTTGCTTAGACTTGTAGTTCAGCAGCGGTAGAGCCAGGCCAGTTTTCTGGGCACGCTTAGACTTGTAGTTCAGCAGCGGTAGAGCCAGGCCAGTTATATGGGTTTGCTTAGACTTGTAGTTCAGCAGCGGTACAGCCAGGTTAGTTATCTGGGCTTGCTTAGACTTGTAGTTCAGCAACGGTACAGCCAGGTTAGTTATCTGGGTTTGCTTAGACTTGTAGTTCAGCAGCGGTACAGCCAGGTTAGTTATCTGGGTTTGCTTAGACTTGTAGTTCAGCAGCGGTAGAGCCAGGCCAGTTATTAGGGCTTGCTTAGACTTGTAGTTCAGCAGCGGTACAGCTAGGCCAGTTATCAGGGCTTGCTTAGACTTGTAGTTCAGCAGCGGCCGTAGAGCCAGGCCTATGTGTGCAGAACCTCCCCTCTCCCTCTGCCTGTATCTCTCTGCAATCTGCCATTAGCACAGGGGGTGAATTACCCACGCTCCTCTGCTCCCAGGGCACCATGACCTGATAATCCGCATTGTCACTGGTTGCTGTCCCTGGCATTTACCCCCAGTCCCGGCTGCCAGAGGGCCTGGCCAAATCCTCCTAGTAAAGTTTAACCTCCTCACGCCCCTGTGGAATTTCTGCTTATGCTGGTTATTCAGTCACCTCCTCCAGCTCTGGCTGCTCCTGTAACTGAAATGGATTTTACAGCATAATGTTGGCAGCGTGATTATAGTGTGTTTACATGACAGCGCTGCATACATCTGACGGCCTTCCTCAGAAAGGCAGCCTGGCATGTTTGTGTAGGAGTGTCTGATAAACTGAACAGGAAGGGAATAATGTTCCTACTATAGGCTCACATTATTTCTATACATTTCTATATCTCTGGCATATTCCACAGCGCTGTACAGAGATCACTGATCCATCCCCATCAGTCTCTGCACCAGAGGAGCTTACACTCTGTCCTCACCACAGCCACACACTATTATTATTATACATTTATATAGCTCTGACATATACCACAGCACTGTACAGAGATCACTGATCCATCCCCATCAGTCTCTGCACCAGAGGAGCTTACACTCTAATGCCCTCACCACAGTCACACACTATTATTATTATACATTTATATAGCTCTGACATATTCCACAGCGCTGTACAGAGACCACTGATCCATTCCCATCAGTCTCTGCACCAGAGGAGCTTACACTCTAATGTCCTCACCGCAGTCACACACTATTATTATTATACATTATATAGCTCTGATATATTCCACAGCGCTGTACAGAGATCACTAATCCATTCCCATCAGCCTCTGCACCAGAGGAGCTTACACTCAATGTTCTCACCACAGTCACACACTATTATTATTATTATACATTTATATAGCTTTGACATATTGCACAGCGCTGTACAGAGATCTCACTGATCCATTCCCTTAGAGTGTAAGCTCCTCTGGTACAAAGACTGATCGGAACGGATCAGTAATCTCTGTACAGCACTGTGGAATATGTCCGTTATATAAATGTATCATAATTGTGATGAGGATATTAAAGTGTAAGCTCTTTTGGTGCTGAGGATTACCTGATATATGGGTGAGGTTTGGACAGGTTCTGATTTTTGGTCTGAGTTTGGGCAGGTCCTGGTTTCTGGTCTGGGTTTGGGCAGGTCCAGTTTCTGGTCTGGGTTTGGGCAGGTCCTGGTTTCTGGTCTGGGTTTCGGCAGGTCCTGGTTTCTGGTCTGGGTTTGGGCAGGTCCTGGTTTTTGGTCTGGGTTTTGGCAGGTCCTGGTTTTTGGGCTGAGTTTGGGCAGGTCCTGGGTTACGAGCTGGGTTTGGGCAGGTCCTGGGTTTCGAGCTGGGTTTGGACAGGTCCTGGGTTTCGAGCTCGGTTTGGACAGGTCCTGGGTTTCAGGCTGGGTTTGGGCAGGTCCTGGGTTTCGGGGCTGAGTTTGGGCCGCTCCTGGGTTTCAGGCTAAGTTTGGGCAGGTGCTGGGTTTCGGGCTCGGTTTGGGCAGGTGCTGGGTTTCGGGCTCTGTTTGGGCAGGTGCTGGGTTTCAGGCTGGGTTTAGGCAGGTCGTGGGTTTCGGGCTGGGTTTTGGCAGGTCCTGGGTTTCGGGCTGGCTTTGGGCCAGGGTCCTGGGTTTTAGGGCTGGGTTTGGGCAGGTCCTGGGTTTTAGGGCTGGGTTTGGGCAGGTCCTGGGTTTTAGGGCTGGGTTTGGGCAGGTCCTTGGTTTTCAGGTTGGGTTTAGGCAGGTCCTGGGTTTCGGGCTGGGTTTGGGCCGAGGTCCTGGGTTTCGGACTGGTTTTAGGCCGAGGTCCTGGGTTTCGGACTGGGTTTAGGCCGAGGTCCTGGGTTTCGGGCTGGTTTTGGGCAGGACCTGGGTTTCGGGCTGGGTTTGGACAGGTCCTGGGTTTCGGGCTGGGTTTGTGACATTCCTGGGTTTCGGGCTGGGTTTGTGCCAGTCCTGGGTTTCGGGCTGGGTTTGTGCCAGTCCTGGGTTTCGGGCTGGGTTTGTGCCAGTCCTGGGTTTCGGGCTGGGTTTGTGCCAGTCCTGGGTTTCGGGCTGGGTTTGTGCCAGTCCTGGGTTTCGGGCTGGGTTTGTGCCAGTCCTGGGTTTCGGGCTGGGTTTGTGCCAGTCCTGGGTTTCGGGCTGGGTTTGTGCCAGTCCTGGGTTTCGGGCTGGGTTTGTGCCAGTCCTGGGTTTGGGCAGGTCCTGGGTTTCGGGCTGGATTTGGGCTGGTCCTGGGTTTCAGGCTGGGTTTGGGCCGGTCCTGGGTTTGGGCTGAGTTTGGGCAGGGCCTGGGTTTTTTGGCTGGGTTTCGGGGGGTCCTAGGTTTGGTCAGTGAGAAAGTGGATATGGGACAGTTTTTGACGGCCAGGTTTGTAGATTTCTCTGGATAGATCTGACCAGAAAGAAATGATTTTTTTCCTCCCTCTACAAGCGCGGCATTTTAGTTTATCTTCGGCGGCGGCTCCGGGGACGTGTTTATTTAATGAATCGCAGCGAGACGTGTCGCCTGACCTGAGCGTTTCTTCACACGATTCAATTCTCCTCCGTCTGGAGAGAGAGAGAAATCTTTTTATAGATTGATTATAAATAGACTGATGTAAAGTTGTGCGGGAACATATGTTCCAGCCGGTGGAATGGGACGGAGGAGACGCAACAATGGCCCTTCTGTGTCCACAACACAAGCGGATGTTTGCCAATGGCTGCATTCTGTGTCTGGGCTTTTTTGTATGGGACTGGCTGATATTTAACCCTTCAAGCACCGCTGTCTGTCATTCTAGAAGGGCCACCTGCAGGAGACGGTTTTGTAACCAATTCTGATAATTTTGGCATTTCAGCTGTGTCTCTATTATACAGCGATAACTTTTTAACCACTTCAGCCCTCAGTCGTTTTCACTTTATGCATCCAAGCAATGTTCACCTCCCATTCATTAGCCTATAACTTTATCACTACTTATCACAATGAACTGATCTATATCTTGTTTTTTCCGCCACCAACTAGGCTTTTTTTGGGTGGTACATTTTGCTAAGAGCCACTTTACTGTAAATGCATTTTAACAGGAAGAATAAGAAAAAAACTGAAAAAAAAAAACATTATTTGCAATAAACACAATTGCTAACTTCCAGCTAGAGCAATATCCTGCCTCTATCTGGCCAGCAGACGCCAGTCAGCCAATCAGGTGTACTGTCATACACCCTTTGCCTGCTTTACCAAATCTAGCAGGAATTACATAAATTAGCATTCAAGTGGGAGGCTTCGGTTGGACGCAATCGTGAATTGCATCGTTTACAGGGATGCCCCGTGTAGGCACATCTCCCACACGGTCCCCTCCCTAACCACTCACCTGTCAACCACATCCTAGAAGCTGCAAAAAAGAAATTTAAAATCACAAACACTGGTCCACATGACAGCCCAGGGGCCCCAGGGCTGTCATGTGGACCAGTGTTTGTGAAAAATCATTATTTCTCAGTTTTCAGCCATTATAGTTTTAAAATAATACATGCCTCCATAATTAAAACTCACGTATTGTATTTGCCCATTTGTCCCGGTTATTACACCGTTTAAATTATGTCCCTATCACAATGTATGGCGACAATATTTTATTTGGAAATAAAGGTGCATTTTTTCTGTTTTGCATCCATCACTATTTACAAGTTTAAAATAAGGTAAAAAAATAGAAATATTTCGTCTTTACATTGATATTTAAAAAGTTTATAGTGACCCTTAGATAAATATTTACATTTTTTTTTTTTTTTTTTTTTTTTATATATATTAAACATTTTATTTGGGTATTTTTGGGAGGGTGGGATGTAAACAGTAATTTTTTTTGTCAATATGTGTTGATTTTTTTTTTTTACATTTAGTTGTAGTTTTACTTTTTGGCCACAAGATGGCAGCCATGAGTTTTGTTTACATGACGTCACTCTAAGCGTAACATATACGCTTAGAGAGACGCATGGGAACGCAAGAGCCAGAAAAAGCGAAGCTTCCGAGAGAAGCCGTCGCTTCTTCTGCGGGGGAGAGGAAACAATCATCGGGCACCATGGCCCGATTGATTGATTCCTGGGCTAACGATCCGCGGCCGGGAGCGCACGTGCACGCGCGCGATCTGCCGCAGGAGCGCACATGGCCTCCTGGACATAGCTGCTACGTCCAGGAAACTCAAATGGTTAAAGGATACTCGAAGTGACATGTGACATGATGAGATAGACATGTGTATGTATAGTGCCAAGCACACAAATAACTAGGCTGTGTTCCTTTTTTTTCTTTCTCTGCCTGAAAGAGTTAAATATCAGGTATGTAAGTGGCTGACTCAGTCCTGACTCAGACAGGAAGTGACTACAGTGTTACCCTCACTGATAAGAAATTCCAACTATAAAACACTTGGAATTTCTTATCAGTGAGGGTCACACTGTAGTCACTTCCAGTCTGAGTCGGGACTGAGTCAGCCACTTACGTACCTGATATTTAACTCTTTCAGACAGAGAAAGAAAAAAAGGATCGTAGCATAGTAATTTGTGTGCTAGGCACTGTACATACACATGTCTATCTCATCATGTCACATGTCACTTTGGGTATCCTTTAAGTACTTCTATACACTGAGTGGCCAAAATATTAGAGACACCCTCTAATAACGAGTTGGTCCACCTTTAGCTCTGATCACAGCCGATATTCTTCTTGGCCTGGACTCTACAAGATGCTGATTCCGTTGCTGAGGAATGTTGGCCCATGCTGACATAATGGCAGCTCTAAGTTGGGTCAGAATGGATGGCGGCGTTTCCAAGCTTTGAAGTGATCATTCGACTTCGTCCCGCAAATGCTCAATAGGATTGAGGTCAGGGACTGAGCTGGCCATGGAAACAGGTATAACTTGATGTTCCTAAAACCAATTTGATACCAATCGAGCATGGTGGCAAGTGCCCACAACAGGCATCTATCTTCCTATCTTCCTATGATACCAAAGGCACTCTTGATTGTCTCCTGCTGCCAAAGCCTATCCTTTGCAAAGTCTGTCTCTTTGTGCATTGTGATATGTTTTCTGAGGCACCTGCATTGAATTCAGCTGTAATGTGTCATGTTGTTGCCCTTCTGTTGCTGTGGACTATGCGTGCTACCTGCCCTTCACCTCTCTCGTTCACCAGCTTTTTTCAACCAGAACAGTCCTTATGATATATATATATCTATCTATCTCATTTTTTTATTTTTTTTATTAACACCCGAGATACTGTTGGGCAAGAAAATCCTAAAAGTGTTGTTGTTTCAGAGATGTGGCACCGGCTCTTCCTGCACCGATGATCATCCCTCGTTTTAAGTCACTTACCGTATTTTTCAGCATATAAGACGCTACAGAAAATGTGACGCAGCTAGGTATAGAGGGCAGAAACCAGGGAAAAATATACTTAACCTGGTTTGTCCTCCATAGTCCAAGAGCATCTTGTGGAAGTTCTCCATCAATTATTGTCCCCTTCTGTCCCCCTTATGTCCCTAGTGTGTCCCCTTATGTTCTTAGTGTGGCCCCTTCTGCCCCCGTGTTTTCTCTTCTGTCCCCCAGTGTGTCACCTTCTGTCCCCCAGTTTCCCCCCGTGTACCCCTTCTGTCCCCCTTATGTCCCTAGTGTGTCCCCTTCTGTCCCCAGTGTTTTCTCTTCTGTCCCCAGTGTGTCCCCTTATGTCCCTAGTGTGTCCCCAGTATGTCTCCTTCTGTCCCCTCTCTGACCAAATCTGATAAGAGAGGGATCTATTGCCTGCCCAGTGCCCACACACCGCATAGTGATTTCCAAGTGTTTAAGAGACCCCCTCCCATTACTGTGGTCAGTGCAACGTGTCACCTCTCTGCTGGTGAAACTCCTGGCCTCCTCCAGTGTCCAGGCGTCACAGCATGTGACTTGCCACATACAGTGGTTTGCAAAAGTATTCGGCCCCCTTGAAGTTTTCCACATATTACTGCCACAAACATGAATCGATTTTATTGGAATTCCACGTGAAAGACCAATACAAAGTGGTGTACACGTGAGAAGTGGAACGACCATCATACATGATTCCAAACATTTAAAAAATAAAGAAATAACTGCAAAGTGGAGGTGCGTAATTATTCAGCCCCCTGAGTCAATACTTTGTAGAACCACCTTTTGCTGCAATTACAGCTGCCAGTCTTTTAGGGAATGTCTCTACCAGCTTTGCACATCTACAGACTGAAATCCTTGCCCATTCTTCTTTGCAAAACAGCTCCAGCTCAGTCAGATTAGATGGACAGCGTTTGTGAACAGCAGTTTTCAGATCTTGCCACAGATTCTCGATTGGATTTAGATCTGGACTTTGACTGGGCTATTCTAACACATGGATATGTTTTGTTTTAAGCTCCGTCTACACGGAGCGATGTTCCTTATCAATCAAGCTGCTGATGCGGCTCGATTGATAAGATCCGTCAGGTCCGATTTTGCCGCCGCCGAATCCCTGCTCGTTCCCCACGAGGGGACAATGGCAGGGAATCGAGCAGAAGATGAGCGGCGCGGGGACAAGGGCGGATCGAATCCGACGCGCGGGCGAGCGGGGACGCGGCGGGTGTGCGCAGGGATACGGAAGAGGCTAACCACTGTATAGGGACATCACAACATGCGCCAATGTCACGTGGAACAGGCACTTGCGGTGACGCTAAACACCGAAGGAGGACAGGAGTCACGCGGCCGGAGAGGTGAGACTGTGACACTGCACCCGGTGGGGGAAGGGGGGGTACACTTCGTGGGACACTGGTCAGGGGTCCATCAATTGGCGCGATATCGACTGCAGTTACCGCCGTGTACCCGATTGAGCCCCTGTGACCGAGATTTAGCCAACTTTCCTGACTGGTCCTTCTAACTGATTTCAGTCCAAAGTTGATCGAAAGATCAATGAGGCTGCGGCACCAACTCTCTTTTGATTCGATAAAATGATTAAATAAGACTGTTGATCCGGCCAAAGCATTGAGTGATGTATGGACTCCTGAATGGAGCAGAAAGATTGTACAGTGTATGGCTACCTTTACATATAGACAGCAAACAAATCACTGAAAATACTGTTTGTAAGGTGACTAGATGTGGTCACATGATCGCTCCAAGCACTTCCTGCTATAGAAAGGATTTTTCAGGAGTTTAAAGAGAACCAGAGACGAAGCACCCTCATGTATTTTATTACATTTATCAGTGGGAACATGACAGTAAACACCTACCCTGCTTTTAGTTTAAATCTTCTCTGCTTAATCTGTCTATAATCAGCTGTGAGAAGAATCCCTGACTGAGTCAGTCAAGGTTTGACCTGGAATCATTATAGCTGAATCACTCTTCTGTGGAGTCTTTTCAAGCCCAAGCCTTCCCCCTCCTGGATCAGATTTCCTGCTTTACATACTGAGAGCTGTGATGACATAGGAGGGGCTGCTGCTGCAGGAAATAGCTCTGAAACAGACAAGTGTGGCTGTGTGATCTGTGTGCTCTGTCTGTGCAGCCAGTCATCATTATTATCTACTGTATGCAGTTTCATTACTATGAGAGACACTTCCTACAGGCAGCCACACAGCATACCAGAATATGAAGTTGAAAGCAGACAGATGAAATGCAGCAGCAGCCCTGCTTGTCTATAGTCTCATAGAGGCTAGACAGCACATCCAGAACACCTCATAACCCGGAAGCAGAAGGGATATGAGCCGGCGGCCATATTGGATATTTCCTGGAGCAATAATGGATAAAAAGCACTCAAAAAGGCACACCGGAGTGGCAAAATTATCAGGTAGAGCATTTTATTCTTTACAAGCTATCAACTGATATGTTTATTTTGTGTGAATCGTTCATCTCTGGTTCCCTTTAAACATCTGCATCTTAAAGTGGTCTGAAAATCAGCATTTCTACTTTGCTCTAAAAGATTCCTCACAGCTTGAAAGCTACCATCTCAGAATTTTTTTTTTTTAGCAGAACATCACTGAAATGGTTAAACAAGAGCACTTTGTCCTGCTATTCAGCTTCAATCTGCATCCAAACTGTAGATAACAGTATCTTTGTTTACATTCCAATCTTGTAACAATGAGTGTAAACGCAGTGTAACAAGTGGAAAGGAGCTCTCTGTGCTTCAGACACATAAGAAAATGTTAATATATAATAAAAGCAGTTTGAATACAATGCAATGGCAGCTTTCAGGGCAAGATAAACTACACTTAGGAAACTTGTAATTTGTAAACAGACAATATTACTTATGCACAAAAGCAAATATGATAACTGTATGAGTAATAAAAGGTAGGAAAACACATTTTTATTGAATGTTATGTTGGAGTTTCAGACCACTTTAAGCAGATCTCCGACTTCTGCACCAACCTGTCTCTGGAAGACTCATAAAATTTGCTAATTTTCTGGCGATTTTGTTTTATGCGCCTCAGAAGGCAGGAGGTGTGGGAAGATTGCCTGAGGCGGGAGAATCACTGACGCTTTCTGTGGAGCAGAGCGTTCTCGGGGTAACCAACGATCCTCCTAATTGTCATATAAAACAACGGGGACTCTCCCAGATGGGTTTAATCATTAAGGGGAACCCCGAGAATAAACAGAGGTCTAAAACTGCTTATGAGAGTCACTGGATCATGTACCGGTTAAAGTGAACCTGAGGTGCGAGGCATATGGAGCTGGCCATGTTTATTTCCTGTTAAACTATACCAGTTGCTTGGCAGTACGCAGTGTTCTCCCCAGAATTTTTTTCCAGCCGGGTGGCATGAAATAGTAGCCGGGTGGCATGAAAAAGTAGCCGGCTGGGTTGAGATGAAAATGCAGGGCAACTCTGCTTACAGCATAGGAGGTGAGCCGATGACAGCCGGGTGGTCACCAAATCTAGCCGGGTGGAGCACCCGGCTAAAAGAGCCTGGGGAGAACACTGGTACTGCTGATCTCTTTGCTTGATGCTTGTTCAGGGGCTATGGCTAGAAGTATTAGTTGCAGAACATCAGCAAGACAGCCAGGTAATCTGCATTGTTTAAAAGGAAATAAATATGGCAGCCTCCATATCCCTCACTTCAGGTTGTCCTTCCAAGAGCTCTGCCGGACACAGGGGACCTGGGTTCAAATCTCTGCTCCCCCTGTTCAGTAAGCCAGCCCCTGTTCAGTAAGGAGACCTTGGGCAAGACTCCCTAACACTGCTGCTGCCTATAGAGCGCCCTCTAGTGGCTGCAGCTCTAGCGCTTTAAGTCCACAAGGAGACAAACGCAATGTTATTTGTCTTGTCATGTCTTCCTGTAGATGATTGCTTTATCCAAACGAGTTTTTAAATGATTCCGACAATGCAGGTGAAGATTTAGTGATGTTGCTGTGCAGATGTGATTGGCTAATCAGGCTTTATGGCCACTTCCTGTTTATACTAAATCCATCCAAGACAGAAAGATTCAAACTTACTCCTCTGTTTCGCTCAGATTGTGCTTCCTCTGCTATGACTGTTAACACAGGAAGTGAGAGGCATATGGAGGCTGCCATATTTATTTCCTTTTAAGCAATACCAGTTGCCTGGCTGTCCTGCTGATCTCTTTGGCTGCAGTAGTGTCTGATTCACACCTGAAACAAGCATGCAGCTAATCCAGTCACACATCAGTCACCTGATCTGCTGCATGCTTGTTCAGGGGCTATGGCTAAGAGTATTAGAGGCAGAGGATCAGCAGGGCTGCCAGACCATCTGCATAAGGAAGTAAACATATTAGCCTTCATATCCCTCTTACTTCAGGTGTGCTTTAAACGGTTACTTTAACCTATTGAGGACCAATGGTGTAGATCCTACGCCGCACTTGTGGCCGCGTAACTTTGATGCGGCGTAGGATCTACGCTGCCTGCCGTTTCCGCTCCAGACACGATTGTGCACACCCGAGAGGGGAGATTAAAGAGACTCCGTAACAAAAATTTCATCCGGTTTTCTTCCATCCTACAAGTTCCAAAATCTATTCTAGTGTGTTCTGGCTTACTGCAGCACGTTCTACTATCACCATCTCTGTAATAAATCAACTTATCTCTCTCTTGTCAGACTTGTCGGCCTGTGTCTGGAAGGCTGCCAAGTTCTTCAGTGTTGTGGTTCTGTGATGCATCTCCCCCCTCCAGGCCCCTCTCTGCACACTGCCTGTGTATTATTTAGATTAGTGCAGCTTCTCTCTGTTCTATTATCTTTTACAAGCTGGATAAATCCTCCTCTGAGCTGGCTGGGCTTTCACATACTGAGGAATTACATACAGGCAGAGCTGTCTGCACTCTGCAGGAAGAAACAGCCTGACACTTCAGTGGAAGATAGCTGCAGGTGGAAAGAAACACACAAATGATCTCTTGAGATTAAAAAGGAAGGCTGTATACAGCCTGCTTGTGTATGGATGTATTTTCTATGTGTGGACATACTGTACATCAACCTACTTCCTGTTTTGGTGGCCATTTTGTTTGTTTATAAACAAACTTTTTAAAAATGGTTTTTAACCACTTTTAATGCGGCGGGGAGAAGCGAAATTGTGACAGAGGGTAATAGGAGATGTCCCCTAACGCACTGGTATGTTTACTTTTGTGCGATTTTAACAATACAGATTCTCTTTAAAGTGAACCTCCGGACTAAAAATCTACTCGGCAGCACTGAAAAGGCTTGGTGTTTCTTTCACAGCTTCACAGCATCAGAACTTTGTTTTTCTTACCCAAGCTTCATTTTTGGCTGTACAGAAGCTAAGCTCCGCCCCATCAAAGAAAACTGCTGGGACTTTTTTCCCCTGATGCTGTGCAAAGCATGATGGGATTTCTGATGTTGTTCACATTGCCTAGCAACTGGGAGGGGGTGATCAGGACACAGGACAGTTGGAACTGTGTCTCATGCTCCCTATCACCTCCTTTCAACCAAAAAGATGGCTGCCCCCATGAAATCAAACATTTGCCTGTTATTTTAAAACAGGGTGGGTAAGAGATTATATTACCTATCTATGTTAATTAACATAACTAATGTAACTTAATGACCAGTGGCGTAGCTAAGGAGCTGTGGGCCCCGATGTAAGTTTTAGTACTCTATACATAACAATTGATACGGCGCACCAAAACCTGCCAATGGCAACGACAGTGTCAGAGGTGCAAGAAGGGAATGGGGAGCAGTTTGTTAATTACCACTATTCAAAGTATCTATAGAAGTGAGTATTATGAGCACAGGACCAATAGAGAGCTTATACTGTAGTTGAGGGAGGGCCCTTCTGGCCCAAGGGCCCCGATGCGGTCGCTACCTCTGCACCCCCTATTGCTACGCCCCTGTTAATGACAGTATGTTTGTTTAGGCTGAAGAGCCTCTTTAACCACTTGCCGACCGCCCACAGCCCATGGGCGGCGGCAAAGTGGACGCCTAAAGGACCGCAATACGCCTTCAGGCGGCGCGTCCTTTAGGCATGCCGGGGGAGCGATCGCGTCATTGATGACGCGCGCTTCCCCCGGCAACTGGCTCCGCCCACCCGCCGTAACATCCCGCCGGCCATACGGAAGCGCCGGCGGGATGTTAACCCCGCGATCGCCGCTACAAAGTGTATAATACACTTTGTAATGTATACAAAGTGTATTATACAGGCTGCCTCCTGCCCTGGTGGTCCCAGTGTCCGAGGGACCACCAGGGCAGGCTGCAGCCACCCTAGTCTGCACCCAAACACACTGATCTGCCCCCCCCCGCCCACTGATCGCCCACAGCACCCCTCAGACCCCCCCCTGCCCACCCCCCCAGACCCCTGTTTGCACCCAATCACCCCCCTAATAACCCATCAATCACTCCCTGTCACTATCTGTCAACGCTATTTTTTTTTTAACCCCCCCCCTTCCCCCTGCCCCCTCCTGATCACCCCCCCACCCCTCAGATTCTCCCCAGACCCCCCCCCCCCCTGTGTACTGTATGCATCTATCTTCCCTGATAACCTGTCAATCACCCATCAATCACCCCCTGTCACTGCCACCCAACAATCAGCCCCTAACCTGCCCCTTGCGGGCAATCTGATCACCCACCCACACCAATAGATCGCCCGAAGATCCGACATCAGATCACCTCCCAAATCCATTGTTTACATCTATTCTCTCCTCTAAACACCCACTAATTACCCATCAATCACCCATCAATCACCCCCTATCACCACCTGTCACTTTTACCTATCAGATCAGACCCTAATCTGCCCCTTGCGGGCACCCAATCACCCGCTAACACGCTCAGATTGCCCTCTGACCCCCCCTTATCAATTCGCCAGTGCATTAAATACATCTGTTCTTCCCTGTAATAACCCACTGATCACCTGTCAATCACCTGCCAATCACCTATCACCCATCAGTCACCCCCTGTCACTGCCACCCATCAATCAGCCCCTAACCTGCCCCTTGCGGGCAATCTGATCACCCACCCACACCATTAGATCGCCCGCAAACCCGCCGTCAGATTACCTCCCAAATGTATTGTTTACATCTGTTATCTTCTCTAAACACCCACTAATTACCCATCAATCACCCATCAATCACTTCCTATCACCACCTGTCACTGTTACCTATCAGATCAGACCCTAAGCTGCCCCTTGCGGGCACCCAATCACCCGCCCACACGCTCAGATTGCCCTCAGACCCCCCCCCCTTATCAATTCACCAGTGCATTAATTACATCTGTCCTTCCCTGTAATAACCCACTGATCACCTGTCAATCACCTGCCAATCACCTATCACCCATATATCACCCCCTGTCACTGCCACCCAACAATCAGCCCCTAACCTGCCCCTTGCGGGCAAACTGATCACCCACCCACACCAATAGATCGCCCGCAGATCCGACATCCGATCACCACCCAAGCGCAGTGTTTCCATCTATTCTCTCCTCTAAACACTCACTAATTACCCATCAATCACCCATCAATCACCCCCTATCACCACCTGTCACTGTTACCCATCAGATCAGACCCTAATCTGCCCCTTGCGGGCACCCAATCACCCGCCTACACGCTCAGATTGCCCTCAGACCCCCCCTTATCAATTCGCCAGGGCATTATTTACATCTGTCCTTCCCTGTAATAACCCACTGATCACCTGTCAATCACCCATCAATCACCCCCTGTCACTGCCACCCATCAATCACCCCTGTCACTGCCACCCATCAATCAGCCCCTAACCTGCCCCTTGCGGGCAAACTGATCACCCACCCACACCAATAGATCGCCCGCAGATCCGACATCAGATCACCACCCAAGCGCAGTGTTTCCATCTATTCTCTCCTCTAAACACCCACTAATTACCCATCAATCACCCCCTATCACCACCTGTCACTGTTACCCATCAGATCAGACCCTAATCTGCCCCTTGCGGGCACCCAATCACCCGCCTACACGCTCAGATTGCCCTCAGACCCCCCCTTATCAATTCGCCAGGGCATTATTTACATCTGTCCTTCCCTGTAATAACCCACTGATCACCTGTCAATCACCTATCAATCACCCCCTGTCACTGCCACCCATCAATCACCCGCTGTCACTGCCACCCATCAATCAGCCCCTAACCTGCCCCTTGCGGGCAATCTGATCACCCACCCACACCAATAGATCGCCCGCAGATCCGACGTCCGATCACCTCCCAAGTGCAGTGTTCACATCTGTTCTCTACCCTAAACACCCACTAATTACCCATCAATCACCCCCTGTCACTGCTACCTATCAGATTAGACCCCTATCTGCCCCTAGGGCACTCAATCACCCGCCCACACCCTCAGAATGCCCTCAGACCCCAGCCCTGATCACCTCGCCAGTGCATTGCTTGCATCTATTCCCCCCTCTAATCACACCTTGAGACACCCATCAATCACCTCCTGTCACCCCCTAGCACACCTACCCATCAGATCAGGCCCTAATTTGCCCCGTGTGGGCTCCTGATCACTCGGCCAAACCCTCAGATCCCCCTCAGACCCCCTTCCGATCACCTCCCCAGTGCATTGATTGCATCTATTTTCCCCTCTAACCACCCCCTGAGACACCCATCAATCACCTCCTGTCACCCCCCTAGCACTCCTATCCATCAGATCAGGCCCAATACAACCTGTCATCTAAAAGGCCACCCTGCTTATGACCGGTTCCACAAAATTCGCCCCCTCATAGACCACCTGTCATCAAAATTTGCAGATGCTTATACCCCTGAACAGTAATTTTGAGACATTTGGTTTCCAGACTACTCACGGTTTTGGGCCCGTAAAATGCCAGGGCGGTATAGGAACCCCACAAGTGACCCCATTTTAGAAAAAAAGACACCCCAAGGTATTCTGTTAGGTGTATGACGAGTTCATAGAAGATTTTATGTTTTGTCAAAAGTTAGCGGAAATTGATTTTTATTGGGTTTTTTTCACAAAGTGTCATTTTTCACTAACTTGTGACAAAAAATAAAATCTTCTATGAACTCGCCATACACCTAACGGAATACCTTGGGGTGTCTTCTTTCTAAAATGGGGTCACTTGTGGGGTTCCTATACTGCCCTGGCATTTTAGGGGCCCTAAACCGCGAGGAGTAGACTAGAAAACAAATGCCTCAAAATGACCCGTGAATAGGACGTTGGGCCCCTTAGCGCACCTAGGCTGCAAAAAAGTGTCACACATGTGGTACCGCCGTACTCAGGAAAAGTAGTATAATGTGTTTTGGGGTGTATTTTTACACATACCCATGCTGGGTGGGAGAAATTTCTATGTAAATGGTCAATTGTGTGTAAAACAAATCAAACAATTGTCATTTACAGAGATATTTCTCCCACTTAGCATGGGTATGTGTAAAAATACACCCCAAAACACATTATACTACTTCTCCTGAGTACGGCGGTACCACATGTGTGGCACGGGA
Source organism: Hyperolius riggenbachi (assembly GCF_040937935.1). Lineage (NCBI taxonomy): Eukaryota > Metazoa > Chordata > Amphibia > Anura > Hyperoliidae > Hyperolius > Hyperolius riggenbachi. Next base: position 286,853,053 of record NC_090653.1, read on the forward strand.
GAAGTAGTACAATGTGTTTTGGGGTGTATTTTTACACATACCCATGCTGGGTGGGAGAAATACCTCTGTAAATGACAATCTTTTGATTTTTTTACACACAATTGTCCATTTACAGAGTTATTTCTCCCACCCAGCATGGGTATGTGTAAAAATACACCCCAAAACACATTGTACTACTTCTCCCGAGTACGGCGATACCACATGTGTGGCACTTTTTTGCACCCTAACTGCGCTAAAGGGCCCAAAGTCCAATGAGTACCTTTAGGATTTCACAGGTCATTTTGCGGAATTTGATTTCCAGACTACTCCTCACGGTTTAGGGCCCCTAAAATGCCAGGGCAGTATAGGAACCCCACAAATGACCCCATTTTAGAAAGAATACACCTCAAGGTATTCCGTTAGGAGTATGGTGAGTTCATAGAAGATTTTATTTTTTGTCACAAGTTAGTGGAAAATGACACTTTGTGAAAAAAACAATAAAAATCAATTTTCCGCTAACTTTTGACAAAAAATAAAATCTTCTATGAACTCACCATACTCCTAACGGAATACCTTGGGGTGTCTTCTTTCTAAAATGGGGTCATTTGTGGGGTTCCTATACTGCCCTGGCATTTTAGGGGCCCTAAACCGTGAGGAGTAGTCTGGAAATCAAATTCCGCAAAATGACTTGTGAAATCCTAAAGGTACTCATTGGACTTTGGGCCCTTTAGCGCAGTTAGGGTGCAAAAAAGTGCCACACATGTGGTATCGCCGTACTCGGGAGAAGTAGTACAATGTGTTTTGGGGTGTATTTTTACACATACCCATGCTGGGTGGGAGAAATAACTCTGTAAATGGACAATTGTGTGTAAAAAAAATGAAAAAATTGTCATTTACAGAGATATTTCTCCCACCCAGCATGGGTATGTGTAAAAATACACCCCAAAACACATTCTACTACTTCTCTTGAGTACGGCAATACCACATGTGTGGCACTTTTTTGCAGCCTAACTGCGCTAAGGGGCCCAAAGTCCAATGAGCACCTTTAGGCTTTACAGGGGTGCTTACAAATTAGCACCCCCCAAAATGCGAGGACAGTAAACACACCCCACAAATGACCCCATTTTGGAAAGTAGACACTTCAAGGTATTCAGAGAGGGGCATGGTGAGTCCGTGGCAGATTTCATTTTTTTTTGTCGCAAGTTAGAAGAAATGGATTCTTTTTTTTTCTTCTTTTTTTTTGTCACAAAGTGTCATTTTCCGCTTACTTGTGACAAAAAATAATATCTTCTATGAACTCACTATGCCTCTCAGTGAATACTTTGGGATGTCTTCTTTCCAAAATGGGGTCATTTGGGGGGTATTTATACTATCCTGGAATTCTAGCCCCTCATGAAACATGACAGGGGGTCAGAAAAGTCATAGATGCTTGAAAATGGCAAAATTCACTTTTTGCACCATAGTTTGTAAACGCTATAACTTTTACCCAAACCAATAAATATACACTGAATGTTTTTTTTTTAATCAAAAACATGTTTGTCCACATTTTTCGCGCTGCATGTATACAGAAATTTTACTTTATTTGAAAATTGTCAGCACAGAAAGTTAAAAAAATCATTTTTTTGCCAAAATTCATGTCTTTTTTGATGAATATAATAAAAAGTAAAAATCGCAGGAGCAATCAAATAGCACCAAAAGAAAGCTTTATTAGTGACAAGAAAAGGAGCCAAAATTCATTTAGGTGGTAGGTTGTATGAGCGAGCAATAAACCGTGAAAGCTGCAGTGGTCTGAATGGAAAAAAAGTGGCCGGTCCTTAAGGGGTAGAAAGACTGTGGTCCTCAAGTGGTTAAGCTGTCATATGACAGCTGGCATCTCCCCTCAGCGATCAGCAGCCATCACATATGGCTGCTGATCACGTGATCACTACGATCGCCGGCAGATCGTAATGATCACCATTAGCGATGCGGCGGTGGGGGGGGAAGTAGAGGATCCACTCACCTCCCTGCCGGCGCCCCCCTCCGCTCTCACCGGCATCGCTGCTCGCTCTGACGTAGGTCCCGGGTCGCAGCTTGATGACGTCATCAGGCCGCGACCTGGAACTTAGTGGCAGTACAAGCGGAGATGCCGGCGAGAGCAGAGGTGTCCCCAGCTGCTCATCACTGGAGCCTGGGAGGTGAGTAAAGGCTGCCGGCAATACGGGGACACCTGGCCACCCAGGAGGGACTATACCTATGTGCCCACAGTAGGGATCCGGCTGCCTGACCCCCCAAAATGCGTCCCCCGCATGAAAAAACGCCTGGTCCTTATGGAGGGGGGGAGACAGCCGGTCCTCAAAAGGTTAATATAAAATCTGTACAACACATGTCATTGTTATATAATAATATATATATATTTTTTTTTTTAACTGAATGCCGTAAATGTTACATGTTATCTTGACTGCAGCTGGTCTATTTAATTTAACTTGCTGGAAACCAAGGCAACTGTGTGTGGAGTAACAAATACACAGAATTTCCCTCTCTCTGGTTCTCATTTCCTCCTTCTGTCTCAGTCATGTAACATTGGCTTGTCAGAACTGCATTATAAGATCTTCTATTTCCTTTTTCATCTCTACTCATTTCTATCACCCAATCTGTTCTGACTGACAGGTATATTTACCCTTTGGTTATAAAGTATATTTACCCCTTGGTTATAAAGTATATTTGTGTGTGTATAGTTTTAGAATAAAACGAACGATTTTCATTCAGTCTTGCGCTTGTTCCTGGTCATCTGATTGTTGCTACAAAGAATCTGTCCTCCGAAGAGACATACTACCGCATTGTTTTTCTAATAAATTGTTGATTGGCTAGTTAGGTTGCAAATAACCGGTTTCTTCCTTTTGGGAATAGCTAGCAGGGGACTCTTCACCCCTTCAAATTCGGAGAGTGGTGGCAGTGAAATTACTCGATTTCCAGCGCAAAATCTGTATTTTTATTTTACAGATTGTACATGTAGGGGCACCATCAACCAATCTTATCCATTTACTGTGAACACATTGGATTCGCCTCCAGATATCTCTAGTGCATGAGACCTGCATGCCAACTGTGGCCTAGTAATATGGGATTTGGTGGGTGGTTGTCACATTGGACAGGACTATCCTCTCTGACTACAACTCAGCCTGCTTGAGGCTCACAGAGACACACCCATTGCCTTCTTCTTGATTGTCAAAACTAAGCAATCTGAGTGCTTCATTTTGTCACAGTTTAACAGGAACCCTAATCAAAGGAGCATCAGTAGAGTGTGTAAGATGTTATGGGTCCCCAGAGTCCCCCTTTAAAATATTCTTCAAAGGTAATGCTAAATAATAACAAAAAAGTATTAAAAAAAACAAACTTGCCTATAGGAGTATATTTATACCTCTAAAAGACAGGTTGGGGTAAGCAGAGTTGGTGACGGGTCCTCTTTACAATGGCGTTCCCCTATCGGCGTGGATTTGTCGCTCTCCTGTGTATTTCGCAGAGCACAGCTCGCCTGGTGCTGCCCCGCCCGTGTTTCGGGGATTCGAAGATTTAAGATGTTTCTGCAGGTTTAAACAACAGGACATTTACGTATGCAAATTTCCTCCATCTGGCGGGATTATAATTGACAGTGATAGGTTGCCGCAGCGCGGTGTCCATGAATATGCAGATGTCTCCTGTTTATCCAGCGCCGGCTCCCTCCTCATGCCAAATAAAACCACTTCACGCCCCCTAAAATATTACAGGAGGCGCCCGCTACTGGAACGTTAAAGGGGAACCCCTCAGCCTGTCCGCTGGTTGGCCAATGAGGAGGGATGACTTTTGTAATTAAAGCCATAATGAAGTGATGCTGAAAAACTAGATTCCCAACAATGGAGAGCCCCCTGGTTGTCTCTCTGTCCCCTCCCATCCCACCGTTGACGTTCAACACCTTTGGAACTCTTCTGAAAGCTTCAAAAGCATTCATGTCGCCGAGTGTTTCGAAAGATCGGTGCGTCCGTACTGCGCATGTGCAAGCCCGGTGTCTCTCGCACGCGCTCAGTACGAATCCGCTCGTCTTTAGAAAGTACTTGAAGGGACACAAGTGCCTCCAAAGCCTTTGCGAGGACTCCTGAAGGGGGATTCCACCAGTTGGTCAAACCGCTTCAATGGGAGGGACGGTGGTGGAACAACGGGACAGAGAGGGGACCAGGAAGGCTTTTTTGGGATCCAGAGCCCCTCCCTCTACATTGGTGAGCATCGAACTCTCTTTCAAGGTCACTTCAGTTTTGCTTCAATACCGGGATGCGGACTTCAGAGGTTCTCACTTGGAAACAGTTTAATTCACTGTGTAGCCTAAAGGCCCGTACACACGCTCAACCAATCTGCCTGATTGTCGTCTGAATTTAGTCTGGTTTAGACTGTTGGACAACAATCAGTCGTGTGGACGCGTACAAACGAGCGACTGATAACAGGCGTTTTGGACAATCCAACTGTCAGATCTATTCATGCGACTGTTGGTGTGATGATATGCAGTTGATGTGTGTGTACAAGACAATTGAACGACTTGTACTTGTTTTCAATGTGTAGTCCATCATTCCGCTTGCGTGCGCAGTATGTAAATGAGTTGGTAGTTTATCCGATAGGACGTGTGAACATACAGGTCGTGCGGGTGGTCATGTGCACGTTGTGCGCTAGTTGGACGTGTGTATGTAGCTTAATGGTGGACTCCTGCTGCTTGAATGGGTCAGAGCTAGAGAAAGGAATCTGTAAAGACTATAGAGTGGCCTGCCGGAGAAAAATCTTCCTATTGTGTAGTGATGAGAGCTTTTTCCTTGCAGCACTCTAATTCCAAGTTCAAATCTCAGCAGTATCTGCATGAAGTTTGTATATTTTTTTTTATTTCTCCGAGGTTTCTCCCACATCCCCAAATCACATGAATGAGGCCAGTGTTCATAAAATCCAGACTGAGGTTTTAACTCTTCCCCACTTTTCATTTTAAAGGCTAGATTATGTTGCTGTCTGTCTCCTCGCTGCAGAGACCTGGACTGGTCGTAAAGGCAGGAGGGCGTGTTCTATGCTATACATCTTCCAGGGCGAGGGTGTATAAATTGCACCCCCCTCTCCCCTCCCTGTAGAATCAGGTACACTATTGCTGTCTGGCTGCCAGAGCTGCCCTCAGTATTAGGTATATAGAAAGCTAGCTAGCGGTAGCCCCTAGTATTAGTTGGCCAGATGCAGCCCCCCCTCCAGCATAGCTGTATAGTAGTACAGAGGCGCCAAAAGAATAAAAGTTGGATTAAAAGGTTTAAAATGAAGTGGGTAGTGGTGGACTTACCCCTTCAGTTGATTTATCAACACAAAAAAAGTTTATTTACATACTCCAAGTAGATGTGACGCGTTTCGCAGGTATACGCTGCTTCATCAGGCTATAATGGGAACATAAACTCATGCAAGTCTGTATGGTGCTTAGTGCCTCTGTAGTCACAGGAGCCCCCCAATATGAGGTAGTTGGATGCACCCCCTTCCCCAGTATATATGAGCCCCCAGTATAAGATGCCCCCGTCCCCATGTAGGTAGCCGGAAAGCCATCATGGAGAGCGCACAGTGAGAGCAGTTTAGATAACTCCCCTCTCCAGCATCCACTCGCGCCACAAGTCTTTCCTCGTCCTAGGTCTCGCATCTTGCTGGTAACAGCTGCTCCAACATGCAACACGTGTGGATCCTGGAGAGGTGAGTTATCTCAATGACTCCCACCGCACAACTCCGCTTGCGCCTCCCTCTGACGCTGCGCCCCGGGCGATGCCTCAACTGCCCCTAAGGCACTTCCCTCTGATGTGACATAGAATGCAATAAAGCCTAATGTTGCAATCCCTATTTCCATCCTATCCAGAACTGTAGTTGTTAGTTTGGCTTCGATTTCCCCCCAGACCCTTACATGCGCACACGCATGTGCACACTCACTCAGTCACTCACATGCGTACATATACACGGGCCTTTGGCGTACGGTAGGCCAACGCAGGACAGCAGTGAGTTAAACGCAGGCAGTGGAGCTGACAGGAGCTCAGCCAAAACTGGCAAAACCAGGTCAGCGCTTTGTGTTTGGTTTCAGGAGCTGTGGGGGAGGACAGCATGAAACAGATCCACAATCTGTTCTGAACGCAGCACAAATTTCTCCATCTATCCGGCGGGATAAATCCCGGCTGCACCATCCCAGGATCACCCGACAATCGCTTCCTCCCGCTCTGCTAATCTCTGAATATTAAACACGACCGCAGGAACACCGAACTAATTACTGTGGGCTTAACGGGATCCCTCCTTTCTTACAGGAAAAAAAATCAATTCCCTCCAGACCGGCTCTGCATGTTGGAGAGATTCCAGCAAACTTTATTGCAGATTATTCCCTGCTTCTGTCAGGCAGACGCTAAGCTGGGCCGCTGCATGGACTTCTTGCCAGGAGCGGCTGGGCGTGTCCATCTGGCCCACAACACTATCTGCATGGAGTTGGTGTGTTCTCTATAGATTTGGTGGGATTTCTCGCCACATCCTAGAGACCTAATGATAGGTTAATGGACTTCTAACAGGTGCATGTCTGATGGTTTTTAGGGCTGCCAAACTCATTGAAACATATCTCAGTCCTCTTTCTGAGTGTTACGATGTTAAAGAAAACCTGAACTGAAAATTAAGTCAAAATAAGCATACACAAGTCATACTTGCCTCCCATGTAGTCTACTCCTCAGTGTCTTTCTCCTGTCCCGCGTTCTGTTTGTTCACTGTGATCAAGGGAATTTTCCGTCCTCCATTTTGAAAATTGCCATTACCCATAACCGCTTTCTGGTCAGCACACAGTTAAACTGTAACATCGCCCACTTGAGCCATAGGGAAACATGGACATTACCTGGTACATCAGTTTTCCTCTCAGCTATAACTGACAGCAACTGATATTTTACTGACAGCAACTGACATATTTCAGATCTGACAAAATATTGTCAAAACTGAAAGGGATTATTGTCAGAAAAAAATGGTGAGTTTCTGAGAGGAACTGATGGCAAGGTAACTATGTAATGTTCGTTTAAAGTTACCTCATGTGTTTATTTTAAATATTTTTACTCAGTACAGGTTCTCTTTAAGTTCCCTGTTGACCTTCCCACTTGAGGTGAGGGTCTCCAAGAGCGCAGAGACTAAAGGCTCATACACACATCAGACTATAGTCTTTGGAAAATGAAAGATCACAGACCAATCTTACCACCCTTCATGTAGTATGAGAGCCATACCTTCACAGTATTTTCTATGGAGCTGAACTCCCTATCTGAAAAAAATCTTTGCAAGATGCTGCACACACAGATGCTGTACACACACAAAAGATCAGTATCTGCAAAAGATCTGTTCCTGCAAATTGCATTGACCTTGTTTAACTGACATTCATCTGCAGATCTGAAAATCCATCCTGGTGGATCTGATCTGCAGATGAATGTCTGTTAAACAAGGTGTGTATGATGATGTGCAGATCTCATAGACTATGAATGCAATTTGCAGGAACGGATCTTTTGCAGGAACAGATCTTTTGCAGATCCTGATCTTTTGAATGTGTACAGCATCTTTGTGTGCAGCATCTTGCAAAGATTTCTGTCTGATGGGGAGTTCAGCTCCATAAAATAGACTGCCTAGGTATGGCTCTCATACTACATAGAAGGGGGTAAAATTGGTCTGTGATCTTTCATTTTCCAAAGACTATGGTCTGATGTGTGTATGAGCCTTAAGGGGGAGATTTATCAACGCATTACCGACAGGTTTTTTTTTTTCTTAATCTGTTCTAACCAGCAGGGAGAACAGTTCTGCATGATAAGAACCTTCTTAAATCCTAGGTAATAGTGGCAATTTAGCATGAATTTCTAGAGCTGCACTACAGTTAAGAAAAGTGCTAATCCATCCCTAAACTGGTGCAGATTAAGAAGTGCTTGATAGCAGTTCTACAGATGTAGAACTGCAGGCTAGACATGATTGCAGAGTGCAGGCTTGACATGATTTGTGATGTGCTCCTCCCACCTGCTGAATTCCTCCTCAGAGCCTGCTGCTATCAATACAGCAGTTGTGTTGGTTTCCTCAGCAACAGCAATTCCCCTCACACACTGCACTGTCTGGGAGACCTTCCTAGCTCCTCCTATTATACAACAGTTTTAGAAGGAATCTGCACTATCTAGTGATTGTTTTAGGATGTCTGAGACAGTTATGCATGGATTTCTAAAAACCCACTAATATTTTGTCTCAGACACTCTTGATAAATCTGGCCTTAAGTGACCAAGGGTCATCGCCGGAGCACCCCCCAAGGGATAATGGATTTTGCTGACTAATTCCCACCAGGTGACACGCCAGGCCACCAGGCAAACCCTGGCACGGAGTTGAGGAACAGTTAACACCACCCATGAAGGAAAAAATAAACATATCTCCACAGTGCAGTCCCACCCATGCAGAACAAATCATATCTCCGCCTTCTCTCTGAGCTCAATGCAGCTCCACCCATGCAGAACAGGACTGAGGAATCGGCACCAAACACAAAGTACTGACCTGGCTAGATGCAGTACCCCCCCCCCCCCCCAGCATAGCCAGATGCAGTCTTCCTCAGCATAGGTGGCCACAGGAGCCTCCAATATTAGGTAGTCTGATGAAGCCTCCACAGTATGGGTAACAGGAGCCCCCAGTAAAAGATGGCCCCACTCCCCAGTGTTGGTAGTGACAGAGCCGGCGATCCAATGATACCAGTGATAAAAAATAAATTACAATGCGTATAGGAGGGGCTCTATTGAGAGCAAGAAAAGGGTTGAGATGTATAACAATGTGATTGGGTGGAGCAGGAGTGAACTCGGGGGCATAGATCTACATGTGTGTGTGCGTGTGCGCATGCCTCTGTATAGAGACAGTTGGCATAGATAATTCCATTGACAATAGATCGGGCAGAAGTAAGGTCAGAGAGGGGGCTGAGATCTAGTTCAGTAAATAGAGGTGTGGTTGCAGTGAGCATGGGTGAGGCTTCACTGAGCTCAGAGAAAAGCAGGGCTGTGGAGTCGGTCCAAAAATCCACCGACTCCGACTCCTCAGTTTAGGATTCCACCGACTCCTCGACTCCGACTCCTCTAATTTGCATATTACAATTTTGTTGATTAAAAGTATGTAACATGAAATTCGTCTCTTAAAGGGACTCCGAGCAGTGCAGAAACTATGGAAAGATGCACATCATTTTAAAGCTCTCTTTCTCCTCTTTCCAATGATATATAAACCGCCACCCTACGCCTTTTAGTTTTCGCTATTTTCGCGATTGAAATTGCAGCGGCAGCGATTTCGATCGCGAAAATAGAGAAAACTAAAAGGCGTAGGGCAACGATGTAGGTGTCGCCAGAAAGAGGAGAAAGAGAGCTTTAAAATGATATCCATCTTTCCATAGTTATATTGTATTACACAGGGCGACTTTTTGTCAAAGTCAGCAGCTGCATTCAGCAGAATGGAGCTGCTGACACTGGGGAAAGTGTCGGCCTGTGTAATACAATATAACTATGGCTTGATGGATATCATTTTAAAGCTCTCTTTCTCCTCTTTCTGACGACCCCTACATCGTCGCCCTACGCCTTTTAGTTTTCTCTATTTTCGCGATCGAAATCGCGGTCGCGGCAATTTCAATCGCGAAAATAGCGAAAACTAAAAGGCATAGGGTGGTGGTTTATATATCATTGGAAAGAGGAGAAAGAGAGCTTTAAAATGATATGCATCTTTCCATAGTTTCTGCACTGCTCGGAGTCCCTTTAACTGCCAACGCTTAGGAATTTTAAAAGACAACTGAAGTGAGAAGGATATGTAGACTACTATATTTATTCCCTTTAGACTAAAACTAGTCCTTGGTAAGAGTACTTGTAAAAGGTACAAACCGGAACAAAGAACATATATCAGGCCCTAGGCAATGTAAGTGTGGGTACATGTAAGAATGATGTGCAGGTACTCTGCAGGGGAATGAGGAGATTGTAAACAGACAACACCTCTGTGTTCAATGTGCACAGCATTCTCAGTGGATTCCCTGCAGCTCTGTGGGGAGTGCATATGTAGTGTATAGTACTACTGTGTAACAAAGTAAACCTGAGACAGATGAAATTCAAGTTTTATACATACCTGGGGCTTCCTCCAGCCGCCTTCAGGATAATCAGTCCCTCGTTGTCCTCCGCCACCTGGATCTTCTGCTATGAGTCCAGGTACTTGAGCCAGTCGGGCGTAGTGCGCATGCACACACTCCGCCGCCAGGAGCATACTACACCTGTGCAGCACTATTGCGCAGGTGCAGAATGTTCCTGGCTGTGGGAGCGGTATGCGGCTGGACAGCGCTGACTGGCTGAATTACCAGGACTCATAGCAGAAGATCCGGGTGGTGGAGGACAGCGAGGGACTGATTAGCCTGAAGGGGGCTGGAGGAAGCCCCAGGTATGTATAAAACTTTACTTTTCATCCATCTCAGGTACCCTTTAATTTGATGTCACCAAACCAAATTTTAACAACATATCAAATTATTTGATTTCATCAGCAAAGGGAGTGCATACATTTGCATAAATCAGCATCAGTGCAGAATTATTTCCATCTCATTGACCATCTCTATTAGTGACACAGCTACACATCAGGCTTTATTCTTACAGCATAGATGTTATTTAGTATATATAAGAGATTCCTGTGTACACATCATATATACAGTCACAATCAGATCTGTATATCTGACCTTAAAAATACGGGGACTGCTTTATTGAAGCAGCACAAGTTACTAATTTTGATTGGTTTATTTCATTTTTGTGGACTAAGCACAGCTATTACTGTATATATACTGTATATATACATTATTTTTAATGACTATTATCTGAGAAATAGAACATTTTATCATATTTTCTATTTTAATTACAGTTACAAATTCATTAGGAGTCAGTCGGTGCATTTTTTTCCCGACTCAGACTCCGACTCCAGGCACCCAAAATTGCCCGACTCCACGACTCCGACTCCACAGCCCTAGAGAAAAGGCGGAGATATGTTTTGTTCTGCATGGGTGGGGCTGCACTGAGCTCAGAGAAAAGGCGGAGATATGTTTTGTTCTGCATGGATGAGGACTTGAATCTATCTCTGGCTGTTTCAAGTCCTACCCCATAGACCCACATTAATCCATGCCATGCACTGATGAGGATCAACCTGTCCCAAACAGTCTGTATGCATGTTGGATTATTGTAGCTCTGTACAATTAACAAGCTGACACATCATTGCATTCCAGCTGTTCTGGAGGTGTGGCTAGCTTACATGGACAACAATGGATGATTTGCATATTCAGCAGTGATGGGTTGTGGGATACCTCTCAGAAGTCGCTCCAACCGGCAAACTTCTGTTTTCCATAGCGTTTTATGCTGGGAATACACGTTAAGTTTTTACTTTAGATAGATGGGTTTGATAGATAAATTCCAACCTGTTGGATCTGGTCGATTCTACTTTCGTTTCGATTCTCCTCATTCAAGTGAATGTAATTGATAAGAAAAGATAAGGAATCGAGAGGAGAATCGAGCAGTGAATCGAGAGTAGAATCGAACGAAAGCGAAAACGACGGCAAAAACGAACGCAAAAACGCATCGTGTATTCCCAGCATAAGAGGGCCTTTTGGTCCTTTGTAGCCCTTTACACACTCCTAGGTGTTCTGGTTCACCCTGAGCTTGATACAATCTGTTCATAGTATTTAGTTTGTTGACCCTCATATTACATAGAGGTGGGTGGTAAAATTGGTCAGTGATTGGCCAATCAGAATTGATTTATGTTTATTTGCATGAAAAAATGATACAAGCTGAAGTGTTTTCCAGTAAAGCTTGCTACACACGTAATTTTAATCGGCCAATCCTTGGCCAATTTAACCACCTCCATGTATGAGCGCTTACCTACACAATCCTTTAATAGTATTCAAAATCTGCGGGCCGCCCTACCACATGGAAGTGGTAAAATTGGCCAGTGATTGTCTAATTAAAATTGGATGTGTGTACCAGGCTTAAGTCCATTTATGTGTAGATCTGATCTCGGGGGATTGCTTATTTCTCAAGAAAAGTCGTTTTTCACTTTTGAAAACTATATATGAGACTCATCTGCAGCATCATATGACGTGACCCGGGTCTTCGCGGGTTAAACGCGGCCGTTCCTCATCGGTGACCCGGCCGCAGTTCCGTCGTCACCCAGCAGCACATTAGCTTTTAACCTTGTCACGCGGCCGCCGGATCGGACGCCGGAGAGCCTGGTTAATATGTACATTTGCGTCCCGCTGACCCGTCTGCTATAAAATATTTTGTCTCCCGCTCGGCGCGTGCGGAGGTAACGTTATATCCTGATTGATCTCTGTTTATGGCGATTAACATTCCGCTCGTCTCCGGAGTTCCCCAAAGTGGCAGGGAAGCCGCTCGGCATCTGGCGCCTCAGCTGTACGGCCGGGAGGAGCTGGCTGGATGGCCGGAAATCTGCGATGGGGAACGTTGGAGCCGCGCATCGCCTCCTGCGCCGTTACTGGCGAGCGATTTCACGGGAAACGGGGGTCTCCGCTGTCAGATGATCAACCACTGGAAACGCTGCATTAAAGGGGGGCTCCGCTGTCATAGAGCGCATCAATCACTGGAAACGCTGCATTAAAGGGGGGCTCTGCTGTCATAGAGCGCATCAATCACTGGAAACGCCGCACTAAAGGGGGCCTCCGCTGTCATAGAGATCATCAACCACTGGAAACGCTGCATTAAAGGGGGTCTCCGCTGTCATAGAGATCCTCAACCACTGGAAACGCTGCATTAAAGGGGGTCTCCGCTGTCATAGAAATCAACCACGGGAAACGCCGCACTAAAGGGGGTCTCCGCTGTCATAGAGATCCTCAACCACTGGAAACGCTGCATTAAAGGGGGTCTCCGCTGTCATAGAAATCAACCACTGGAAATTCTGCACTAAAGGGGGTCTCCGCTGTCATAGAGATCCTCAACCATTGGAAACGCCACACTAAAGGGGGTCTCCGCTGTCAAATCTTTAACCACTGGAAACGCCGCACTAAAGGGGGTCTCCGCTGTCATAGAGATCATCAACCACTGGAAACGCTGCATTAAAGGGGTTCTCCGCTGTCAAATCATCAACCACTGGAAACGCTGCATTAAAGGGGGTCTCCGCTGTCATAGAGATAATCAACCACTGGAAACTCTGCATTAAAGGAGGTCTCCACTGTCATAGAAATCAACCACTGGAAATTCTGCACTAAAGGGGGTCTCCGCTGTCATAGAGATCATCAACCACGGGAAACGCCGCATTAAAGGGGGTCTCCACTGTCATAGATGTCCTCAACTACCGCATTCGTCCTCAACTACCGCATTTCTCCTTGGCAAGGCCCAGCAATACTTCCAGCCGTGTGATTGGACAACGATTAAAGGACAGTTCTAGGGGAAAAGAACTTGCATTGAGTTTTGAGTGTGGGAAGGTTTAGAACCTGTTTGGGTTTTTACTGCTGTCTGTGATGAGATTTCTTAGGAGATGAAGCTGTTTGTGTATTTTGTGTCCTCCGCTACTCTAGCTTTTCCCAACCAACACCTGAGATTCCTGATCAGCTTGTAGGCCCAGAGACTGCCACCTGGGTCTGTATGGTGCATATCTCTAGGGATAGAGCAGTTGGGGCTGTTTCTGTATTTTGTATCTACTACTGCTTTTCCTGGCTGCCTTCTATGTACCTCCCCCTTCCCTGGATCTCCCTACCTCATGCACCTATCTTCCTCTGGATCTCCTTCCATAGAGTACCTCCCCTTTCTCTGAATCTCCCTTCCTCTGGAGCTCCCTCCCTTCTTTAGCTCCTCCCTTCCTCTAGAGCTCCCTCCCTTGTGTAGCTCCTCCCTTCCTCTAGAGCTCCCTCCCTTGTGTAGCTCCTCCCTTCCTCTTGATATCTTTCCCTCGCATAGCTTGTCCCTTCCTCTTGATCTCCCTTGTGTAGCTCCTCCCTTCTTCTGGATCTCCCTTACATAGCTCCTCCCTTCTTCTGGATCTCCCTTACATAGCTCCTCCCTTCCTCTGGAACCCCCTTGCATAGCTCCTCCCTTCCCCTGGATCCCCCCTCCCTGAGAAATGGTGAGGGGACATTTTTTCCTCCTGATTCAGTCACTCTCCATAATCTATTACATGCAGCTCAGACAAGCCCTGCCTCTATACAGAGATGCTAATGATTGCAGCTGTCATGTTAATTTCTTGCACATTGTATGTAGTTTGGAAATGGGCTAATCTGATGCACTTCCTGGAGATCGGGATTGACACGATTGCTAGCTGCATACAATTTGCATGCAATCCTGGAAATTATCAGCGTGTTATCACCATCGCTGTCAGCTGAAACAATTGGGCTATCCTTCCTGCTGGCGAGGTCTGTCGCCTGTTGTTCCCGCACCGCATGACTGATTAATCACATTTTTCATTAATATTAAAGTGGACCTGAACTCTTGCACAGGACAGAAGGAAAACAGAGAGAAATGCACCCTGTATGTATTTAGAGAGTTTAGCCTAATTACCCCTCATCTTTGACTAATCACCAGTGTATTTTGATCTCTCAGCTGTGTCAACCAGCTGCCTTGGCTGAGCAGCTAATTTGTAAACACAGGAGGTTAACCCTACGTCTGCTTCCATGAAAGCAGGAACTAGACACCCTGCAGATTTATTTCAGGACTTGTATCAGCTGTAACAAATAAATGTTTTTTTTTTTTTGTAAAGGTTATTATGCTGCTGCTTATTTTTTATAGCAGAGAGGAAGTTCTGAGTTAAGGTCCGCTTTAATAGGGGCTAAAATCGATTGATGAATTGTTACTTCTGTCTATGATCCTTTTTTTTAATCAAAAATCTTTGGCTTCATTGTGAAATTGGCTGCCGATCTCGCGAGACTCTTGCTAAAGGTTGCCGCACACAATATCGCGAAAAGATTTGATTGTATGGCAATGCGATAAAAACGATCGGTTGTATGGAAAAATCAAACCTGTTTACTTCGTTGTTTTTTTATTCAAACGAGAAATCTGAATCTAATTACCTGTTTTTATCGATATAAATCGCTCAGGAGTTGCTGATATTTCTGATCAGTTTCTCACAAAATTGAATGGTGTAGGATAGATTGTCAATTTCTCGACTTACAGACGCAAGCAAAACATTTTTTCTTTGAGTTTTCAATCTCTTTTTTTTATAATTGGGGAAACATTTGAACGCAGGTGTGTGGAACATTGGTCAGATTTGTCAAATGTTACAATCCTTCAGAAAAACTGATTGTAATTCTCAAATTGAAAAATGTAAAATAAGTGTGTGTGGTGTGCTGCCAGAGGAACTGTAGTGATAATGACATAATAATTACAATCGTTTATTTTTTACAATATTCATAGATGATTTAGTCAGTGTTCGCCCATTGTAACATCTTTCCTCTCCCTGATTTACATTCTGACATTTATCACAGGTGGTGACCTCTTTAGTCCTGTCAGGTGATCTCTGCGGAATGTTCGTTATTGAGAGTTCTATGAAGAGAGGGGGATGCTGCTTACTTGAAAGTTGGAAAAAGCCGTTATTTCCCACAATGCAATGAGGTTCACAGACAGGAAACTGTCAGGACCATGGTTCCTCTTTAAGGCTACTTACACACCAGGACGTTGTGTTTAGGGGACGTTATAGGGCACATAACGTGCCCCTAACGCAAGGCCTGGTGCTCTCTGATGTGGACGTCAGAGCGAGCCGCATCGTGCAGCTCACTCTGGCGTCCGTGATGCAATGATGCGTACTCTTGGACGCATGCGGCATCACGTGGTCCCAGCCGGCCAATCGCCGCACAGAGCGGCCGCTGCAGGAAGTAAACACTGCACATCACACCGTGCAGTGAATATTAATTAGCAATGTGCCTGGCCGCTCTCCACTCCTCCCCAACACTACTGAGCATGTGCGCACAGTCTAACGCGGCTTAGCCGCGCATAACGCACAGCAAGCAGCACTCTCAACGGATGTGCTGCGTTACAATGTAACGCAACGTGGGCACTGTGAACAGCCCATTGATTTTTCATTACTGTGCGGTGGGGCTGCGTTACAGGCTGCTCTAACGTGCGCCTGTAACGTCTCACTGTGAAAGCAGCCTAAACCCTGAAACCTACTAGAATTTTCAGTAGCACTTTGGGATCTCTGAGGATTCCAAAAATCGCTTTGCCAATTAAAGTGGATGGAGGTTAGCCCACTGCACGATTGCGATTTGTCCAAATCACAATTGCTTTGCCTGTACCATTTTGCTAATGATCTGCAGTTAAATGTTTAGCATAGTACAGCAGCAAAATCGCTTTTCAAATGCAAAGTGATTTCAAAACAGTTTGCAGCACTTGCTTCTACTACCCAGAAACCACCAGCTTACCCAAAATCCCTTGCAGAACTAAAAACTTAAAGGAAACCAGAGTGGTATAAATAAAACGTTTTATACATACCTGGGGCTTCCTCCATCCCCATACGCACAGATCGATCCCACGCCGCTGCCCGCAGCTCCGGTACCGGGTCCCCGCACTTCCGTCAGTCGGCTCCAGTCTATGCAGGAGAAGTGCGCCCTTTACGTATCTCTTCAGCGGTCTTCTCTTACGCTAGACTGGCTCTGACTGACAGAAGTGCGGGGACCCGGTACCAGAGCTGTAGACATCGGAGGACGGCGGTGTGGGAGCGATCTGTGCGTATGGGGCTGGAGGAAGCCCCAGGTATTCATAAAACATTTTATTTATACATACCAGCTCTGGTACAATATGAAACGCTAAATGCAATTGCTAGCACTGAAATAAAATTGCTACAAAACCACTGGCAATCGCTTTACAAAACGCTAGTAAAAACGCTGAGCGATTGCAAGGTGTAGCCGGTCCCAGGCGTAAGATTGGGGATGATTTGCTGGATGAAGTCTTCCTTGCCCGCCTCCATTTGTAGACGCAACGCGCAGTAAAGGGAAGTCCGATGTTCCCTTCGCTGCCACTTAGTAATATCTCTGTGCTGATTATCTGCAGCTCTGCAGTGCTCTGCTGTCTGTATCTGGTGATCAATACCAGAACATTTCAGGTCCTGCGCTGTGCGCCGCGGTAATGGCTGACGCGTTTCTGCCCGATTCTTCCACGCCGACAGGAAAAGCACAAAATTGTTATTCATGTAAAAAAGGCAAAAAAACAATCGGTTTGTTTTGAGGTAACAAGATCAATGAGACAGGCGGATGTCGGCGGCGCCTCGTGAGAACGCAGGATTTATAGCGTGCCGTAAAATATAATGTTTTCTTCCCCCCTTCCCGTCTCCTTCCTCCGCTCTCTGTTAAATTTGTCTGAATTTATAAAGTCGAGACGTAACCTCGTAAGTCGTAAAAGGCGGCCGCAAGTGGTGATAAAATTAGCTAATGAAATCGACCCCCTCACGGTCGGCGTTTTGCGGAGATTTATGGGTGTCGGTTGTAAGTCGTGGGTTTCATTTCGAATCTTCATGGCATGATGGTTGTACGCTTGCGCTCGCTGTTCTGCTGCGGTTATGGATAAATGCTGATTCCGGGATTCGGGAAAGAATACGGAACGCATCTGGAATGTTGGAAGATTTCGTTTTTTTCTTTTGTGATGAAATTTAAAGTGCTTTGTGAAATCTGCTTAAAGGAGGGCTCCACCCAGAAATAAAATATCCATTTTAGGTGGGGAGGAGCCTGCATAATTTCAAAGGGGAAATAAAACTGTTATTTCTGAAATTGAAAAAAAGCAAATACTGTTATCCGTCAGGATAGTAAGTTATTATAACCCAAGTGGTGTCAGCACTTCCCAAACATCACTGCAGCTTTCATTCTCTCCTCGCTGGATTTAGCCGGTTGGTGGGTCAATTATTGGGATCATCTGACACACAATGAACAATAGATGCCTTGCTACATTTTTCAGCGTTGGTCGAATATAATAGAAACTACATGTGTACATGAGGAGGCAGGACTTGTACTGCACAGCCAGACATCAGCTTCCTGACTGCAGCTAGTTTACTATCAGTATAGGCACTCAGTAACAGCTTATACTGTACATACTGGGGGTAGCAGAGATCAGCACACACTGCAGCTAGATTACTATCAGTACAGGCCCAGAGTAACCGCTTATACTGTACATACTGGAGGCAGCAGGGATCAGCACACACTGCAGCTAGTTTACTATCGGTACAGGCACAGACTAACAGCTTATAGTGTACATAATGAATGTAGCAGAGATCAGCCCAGACTGCAGCTAGTTTACTATCAGTACAGACACAGAGTAAGGCTAGAAACCCACTAGGAGAGCTTTTCTGAGCGCTTTGTGATTTGAAAAGCTCTAGCTAATGTAATGCTATGGGTGTGATCCCACTTGAGTGATGTGATTTTATAAAAATCCCCCATAGCATTGCATTACCAAGAGCTTTTTCAAATCACTCACGCTTACAAAGCGCTCCCAGTGGGTTTCTGGCCTAACAGCTTATACAGTACATACTGGAGGTAGCAGAGATCAGCACACACTGCAGCTAGTATACTATCAGTGCAGGCATAGGGTAACAGCTTATACTGTACATACTGGAGGCAGCAGAGATCAGCACACACTGCAGCTAGATTACTATAAGTACAGGCACAGAGTAACAGCTTATATTGTACATACTGAATGTAGCAGAGATCAGCACACGCTGCAGCTAGATTACTATCAGTACAGACACAGAGTAACAGCTTATACTGTACATACTGGAGGCAGCAGAGATCAGCCCACACTGCAGCTAGATTACTATCAGTACAGACACAGAGTAACAGCTTATACTGTACATACTGGAGGCAGCAGAGATCAGCCCACACTGCAGCTAGATTACTATCAGTACAGACACAGAGTAACAGCTTATACTGTACATACTGGAGGTAGCAGAGATCAGCACACGATGTAGCTAGTTTACTATCAGTACAGGCACAGAGTAACAGCTTATACTGTACATACTGGAGGCAGCAGAGATCAGCACACACTGCAGCTAGTTTACTACCAGTACAGGCACAGAGTAACAGCTTATACTGTACATACTGGAGGCAGCAGAGATCAGCACACGCTGCAGCTAGATTACTATCAGTACAGACACAGAGTAACAGCTTATACTGGAGGTAATTTACTAGATATTTTACTAGTCCATATGGCAGCCAGGAAACTTGTGATTTGGAAGTTAGCAATGGCCGCCTTCACGTACCTCACAATTTTAATTATTTGCAGTAATGCTCAGATTGTGTCCGCCGCGAACAAAGGATGGCGATATAATGCGGAGCGCTCTGTCCTCGCATATCGCTATTCAGACACAGACAGGAAATTACAAGATTGTGCCGCAGACGCCCCCCATGTAAAAATACAATTTTCTAGTGCGTTAAACCCTAAATGAGGCATCTCAGCAATAATCATACCTAACGTCGCATGAAACAGCCCTGAAAATGCGGCCGCTGTGCTGCCGGCTCCACAATATACTCATTATGGCCTTGTTCACATCTGCTGCGCTGAAAAACGTGTTAAAGCGCATGGTAAAAAACGTATGCGCTTGTGCGCGCTTTAGTCCGCGTTTCTGTGCGTTGCGCTGCGCTTCTTTAAAGCACGTTTTGCTTACTGTAGCAGCAGCAGTTGTCAATAAAACTTTGTTTTTGTATGTAAATGTATTTTTTTCTCCAATTAGGGGTAAAAAACGCATGCGCTTCTATGCGCTAAAAAAGCGGACCCATTCACTTGCATTGCTGTGCGCTTTCCAGCTCAACGCACAGAAATGCCTGCAACACTACGTTTCTGTATAGATGTGAACCAGCTACATTTAGTTACATGGAAAAATCAATACCTTGCTGAACGCACAGGGCAGTGCGCTGTGGAAAGCGCACAGAAACGGCCCTGATGTGAACGAGGCCTAAGAGGTCACTAACGCAACTACACGCCGCTGTGTGCTCAGCTGATAACCCAGCAAACAGGAGAGAGAAACTTACTGAAACTTCACAGAGCTGCTGTCTGCCTGTTACTTCAACTTCACTGCCTAAAATGGCTCAGAATAGGACTCTGACCAATAATGCTTAATTTTCCTTTTTCTGTATAATCCTTGTATAAATACAGGCCTATCACCCACGCTGTGTGCACAGTAAGCGCTTAGACACACTATAAGCGCTTTGTGGCCATCAGAGCTTTCTGAGAGCTTTTAAAAAACATTAATGTAAGTCAATGGAAGAGGTTTTTTAGAAAGCTCTGATGGCCAAAAAGCGCTCAGAAAAAAAGCGATTATGGTGTTTCTGAACCCTTAGTGCTTAGTCTGTGCCTGTACTGATAGTAAACTAGCTGCAGCGTGTGCCGATCTCGGCTACCCCCAGTATGTACAGTATAAGCTGTTACTCTGTGCCTGTACTGATAGTAATCTAGCTGCAGTGTGTGCTGATCTCTGCTGCCTCCAATATGTACAGTATAAGCTGTTACTCTGTGCTTGTGCTGATAGTAATCTAGCTGTAGTGTGTGCTGATCTCTGCTGCCTCCAGTATGTACAGTATAAGCTGTTACTCTGTGCTTGTGCTGATAGTAATCTAGCTGTAGTGTGTGCTGATCTCTGCTGCCTCCAGTATGTACAGTATAAGCTGTTACTCTGTGCCTGTACTGATAGTAAACTAGCTGCAGTGTGTGCTGATCTCTGCTACCCCCAGTATGTACAGTATAAGCTGTTACTCTGTGCCTGTACTGATAGTAAACTAGCTGCAGTGTGTGCTGATCTCTGCTACCCCCAGTATGTACAGTATAAGCTGTTACTCTGTGCCTGTACTGATAGTAATCTAGCTGCAGCGTGTGCTGATCTCTGCTGCCTCCAGTATGTACAGTATAAGCGGTTACTCTGTGCCTTTACTGATAGTAATCTAGCTGCAGCGTGTGCTGATCTCTACTACCCCCAGTATGTACAATATATGCTGTTACTCTGTGCCTGTACTGATAGTAATCTAGCTGCAGTGTGTGCTGATCTCTGCTACCTCCAGTATGTACAGTATAAGCTGTTACTCTGTGCCTGTATTGGTAGTAAACTAGCTGCAGTGTGTGCTGATCTCTGCTACCTCCAGTATGTACAGTATAAGCTGTTACTCTGTGCCTATACTGATAGTAAACTAGCCACAGTGTGTGCTGATCTCTGCTACCTCCAGTATGTATAGTATAAGCTGTTACTCGGTGCCTGTACTGATAGTAAACTAGCTGCAGCGTGTAGGTGAGGACATGTGCAGCATGTGTGGGGACATTTGCAGTGTGCGTACATACAGGCATATGTAGTGTGTGGGGTGATATGTGCAGCGTGTGTGGGTTAGTTGTATGTGGCGCATTTCCCGTGTGCTGCAGTCTTTGGAGACGACACTTGTGTCTCTGTACATCATGTCTTCTCGTACGTTTTGCGATGACTACATATCCTCTCTAATCCTCCCGTCCTCTCCGACCATCTGCCTGGGAACGACACGCGACAGACGGCAGGATTTACAAACAAGCCGGTCTATATCGCGGCGTCCCCCGTGTGCTCTGAGAAAACTGCCGCGTCGATATCTGGCAGCACCCCGCAGACCGTTCCTGCGACATTTCACAATCCTCGCTGCGTGTATAATGTGGGCATACAACCACAGAAATCGCCCTTCTGTATTCTGGGATTTATAGTCCGGGTTTCGTTGTCGTCACGCTGGGAGGAAACATCTGCTGGCAATCTAATAATCGCCTTCTGGTAAAAGGTGACTCCGACATCACGCAGCAGACTTGGGCACAGTTATGCCAGCTGGGAGGGTTTAAGCATTGCCCATAGTCTGTGATTCGCCCACCCATGCTGTGTGACAGTATGGCTGCCCTGGATAGGGGGCGATGGTGGCACTTTCAGAATCTTCACTTCTTCAGCAAACTTTGTGGCAGTGCCCCGCCCCCTGCCTGCTCTGTGACCGGCTAGTGACATCACCACATTAATATCACCAACCATAGCCACTTCTTCTTGTAGTTGTGTCATCAGGCGAGAGGGCAACTCCAGTGTGTTGGGAATAGACGTACCTCCAGCTGCAATCTGTGCACAGGCTGAAGGGTCTATGGCTGGATTCACACACAGCGCGTTGCATTATGCACCTGTTAGAATGAGTGTGAACTGCAATGGAAACTGGACATAGGCCGGTTTCACACTACAAACTGGTGGTCGCACCGCCAGAAACCGGGCTTCAGGGAACACCGCATTAGTACCACGGTGTTCCCTGTCTGCATACAGTCAAGCAGGAAATGATGCATGCTTGCGGTCACTTCCTGTTTTGGTGTATGCAGAAGTAAAAATACGCTTGCGCATCGTGACGTCAACTCTTTTAAAAACCCGCGTCACCCTAGACTAACATGAGTTCCGGACTGACACAGATCCCCGCAGGTTGGCGCAGGAGCCCGCACGGTAATGTAGTTCTGTGCTACCGTTAGATCAGGCACTTCCAGCGCAGCGTATCACAACATGGGAAGTATGAACTTCCCTATAGGATAGTATTAACCACCCTGGCGTTCTATTGAGATCGCCATGGCGGCTGCGGGAGGGTTTTTTCTAAATTAAAAAAAAACTATTTCATGCAGCATACTGAAAGTTGGCTGCATGAAAGCCCACTAGAGGGCGCTCCGAATCCGTTCTTCTGATCACCTCCGGCAATCAGAAGTAACAAGGAAGGCTGCAATGAGCAGCCTTCCTTGTTTGGCTTTCCTCGTCGCCATGGCGACGAGCGGAGTGACGTCATGGACGTCAGCCGACGTCCTGACGTCAGCCGCCTCCGATCCAGCCCTTAGCGCTGGCCGGAACTATTTGTTCCGGCTGCGCAGGGCTCGGGCGGCTGGGGGGACCCTCTTTCGCCGCTGCTCGCGGCGCATCGCCGCAGAGCGGCGGCGATCGGGCAGCACACGCGGCTGGCAAAGTGCCGGCTGCATGTGCTGCTTTTTATTTTATCAAAATCGGCCCAGCAGGGCCTGAGCGGCACCCTCTGGCGGCTCGTCCATACCGCTAAGGTGGTTAAGGTGGCCACACACCATACAATTTTTTAAATATCTGTTCAATTTAAGAATTGCAATCAATTTTTCTGACTGATTGTAACATTCCAAAAATCTGACCAATGTACCACACACCTATGTTCAATTTTTCCCCACTTACGCTAAAAATGATTGGAAACTCTGACAAAATTGCTAGGGTGTGTATATTAATAAATTGACAATCTAACACACACCATACAATCTTTAGAAAGATTAAAGAATAATATCTGGCATTCCGGATCGATCAAAATCTAAGAAAACGGGAAATCCGATCGGATTTTTCAGTCGAATTGAATAAAAAGCTTTCAATTTTTTTTCGGGAGATCCGATCGTTTTTATCGAATTGCTGTAAAATCGGATCACTTTATTGTATCGTGTGTGGCCAGCTTTAGCCTGCGGTAGCATTGTGTCAATTTGCTGCACAGCCCCAGTGTGAACTTAAGAGGAATATGGAGGCTGCCATAATTCTTTCCTTTTAAACAATACCAGTTGCCTGGCTGTCCTGCTGATCTCTGTGGCTGCAGTAGTGTCTGAATCACACATGTGAAACAAGCATGCAGCTATTCCAGTCACACTTCAGTCAGACACACCTGATCTGCTGCATGCTTGTTCAGGGGCTATGGCTTAAAGTTTTTTTTTTTTAGAGGCAAAGAATCAGCAGGACAGCCAGGCAACTGGTATTGCTTAAAAGGAAATAAATATGGCAGCCTCCATATACTTCTCACTTCAGGTGTGCTTTAACAGATTTTCAGGTTTTTTTGGGCTCACAGCAGAGGAGACTCTGTATAAATAGTGGAAAGGGAACGAGAGATCGTGAGATTTTCATCTCTGATTTATCGGAGGAAAATGTCTCTGGTACATTTCTTAACCCTTTCGCCAGTTTAAGTAACTTAACCCCCCTGGCGGTATAAGCAGCCGCGGGAGGGTTTTTTCGCCTTTTTTTTTAGCATGTAGCTAGCCTAGCGCTAGCTACATGCTTCACCCCTCCCCGCGGTGTCCGCCCGTCCCCTCCGATCGCCGCCGGCGACGATTGCCCGTAAGGAAATCCCGTTCTGAACGGGATTTCCTTGAGGGCTTCCCCCGTCGCCATGGCGACGAATGGAGTGACGTCATCGACGTCACGGACGTCGTGACGTCACAGGGAGTCCCGATCCACCCCATAGCGCAGCCTGGCGCAGATTGGCCAGGCTGCGCAAGGGGTATGCGCGGGGCGGGGGGCTGTTTCCGCGGCGGGTAGCGGCGCATCGGCGGCGGGCGGCGGCGATCAGAGCAAACACGCAGCTAGCAAAGTGCTAGCTGCGTGTTTGAAAAAAAAAATTATGTAAATCGGCCCAGCAGGGCCTGAGCGGCACCCTCCGGCGGCTTACCCCGTGTCACACACGGGGTTACCGCCAAGGAGGTTAAAGAGGAACTGTAACCAAGGATTAAACTTCATCCCCATCAGTAGCCGATACCCCCTTTCCCATGATAAATCTATTCCTTTTCTCTAATAGATCATCAGGGGGCGCTGTATGGCTGATATTGTGGTGAAACCCCTCCCACAGTGATGTCATGACCTCAGTCCTGACAGCTTGCTGTCTGTGAACCTCGTTGCATTGTGGGAAACAACAGCTTTTTCCAACTGCCAAGCAAGCAGTATCTCCCTCTGTGCATAGAACTCTGTTACGAACATTCCGTAGAGATCACCCGGCAGAACTAAAAATGTCATTACCTGTGATACATTTCTCAGGCAGCAAAACGTCTAGCACCGGCCCTGGGTGAGACAGGAGGTACCTGTGGAAACTAGACGTAATCGAGTAACTGGTTGGAGGAAAAATATGATTATGCAACATTCATGCTTGTCACTAATAGTTAATTTTAATGTTTGTGCTTTATTGATCAAGAACAATTGTTCAGTCGGATTTTTGCTAAACATCGATTCCGTTTGGTTGTTGGTGATATCGGTTGTGGGCGGAGCGGTCTTGATGCGTATGGCGACTGTGATCCATGTTTCAGGGCACGGTTTTCCTTTCAGAGCAGACCTTGCCTCGTTTTCCCCACGCCGGGCTCCCGCTTTCGCTTCCTTCATTTTAAGTAGTGGCGCTGTAACAGTTTACGATGCCGTTTGTGTTTTTATGGCTTTATATTAAGCTCGGCCTCGCGTGCCGTCTCTGGTGCTGCGCTGGGATGCGGCGGCGTGGCGTACCACAATGGCAGCTGCTCGCTGCACCAATGCAGATCTCCCAGCACGGAGCTACATCTGCCGTCAGCAGACAGACGATGTGTAAACGATTTGTGTTAAAGTGGAGCTGAACTCTTGCACAGGACAGAAGAGAAATGCACCCTCTATGTATTTAGAGAGATTATCCCATCTAATTCCCCCTCATCTATGGCTAATCAACAATGTCACCGGGCAGCACGGCGGGGTAGTGGTTAGTACGCTCGCCTTGCAGCGCTGGATCCCTGATTGGAATCCCAGTCAGGAAACTATCTGCATGGAGTTTGTATGTTCTCCCTGTGTCTGCAAAGGTTTCCTCTGGGCATTCTGGTTTCCTCCCACACCACAAAAACACACAGATAAGTTAATTGGCTTCCACTTAAATTAGGCCTAGACTACGATACATACACTAAATATATAGACATATGAATATGGTAGGGACTAGATTGTGAGCCCCTCTGAGGGACAGTTAAAGAGAAACTCCGACCAAGAATTGAACTTTATCCCAATCAGTAGCTGATGCCCCTTTTTACATGAGAAATATTTTCCTTTTCACAAACAGACCATCAGGGGGCGCTGTATGACTGATATTGTGGTGAAACCCCTCCCACAAGAAACTGAGGACCGTGGTACTCCTGGCAGTTTCCTGTCTGTGAACCTTGTTGCCTTGTGGGAAATCGCGGTTTACAGCTGTTTCCAACTGCCAAAAAAGCATACAACAGCTACATCACCTTCCAGCAGTAAAAATGTCACCATGCGATAAATGTCCGAATGTAAATCAGGGATTTAAAATATTTTACAATGGGTAAACACTGACTATATCATTTATACATAATCATTGTAAAAATTAAGCACTGTTTATACTGTGTACAGTGTTGCGGAAGATGTCAGTGCTATCTATCTATCTATCTATCTCTCTCTCTCTCTCTCTCTATATATATATATATATATATATATATATACTGTAATTTGATCTCTCAGCTGGCTGCCTCGGCAGAGCATCTAATTTGTAACCACAGGATGTTAACCCAATGTCTGCTTCCATGAAAGCAGGAAGAAGACACACTCCAGATTTATTGCACGTTTTGTATCAGCTGTAACAAAGAAATGTTTTGTCTCTAAGGCCCGGTTCACACTTGCGGTGGCCCTCCGGAATCGCCGTGCCGGAGCCGCACCGCTTGCAGAACGGACGGAACGGACGCACGGCATAGCAATGAAAGCCTATGCGTCCGTTCACATGCGTCCGTTCTGCCAAACCGGAGCCGGGCCGGATCCGGACTCCGGCCTCCGTTCCAACATGCGCTATTTTTTCATCCGGCTCCTCCGGCAGCCGTATCCGGGGCGGAGCCGGACTGCACCATCCGGCCAATACAAACCAATGGGAACCGGAGAGCGCACAACACACTGGCTGAGAAATCCGGATGTTCTACCCCACTTCCTATGGGGATTGTTGCGGCGATATTGGATGGGGACACATGGGCAAGCATTTTGGAGTGGAGCAGCACAGCTGGATCCGGATCCGGAGATGTTGGCAGCATGTCGGAGGTGGAGGTGAGTGCTAAACAGCAGAGGGCCTGATTCCACAGGTCCCCCTTCTGCTGACCTCCCAGACCCCAACTTTTTTTTTGTTTTTAACGAACTTTTGCCAAACGGATCCGGATCGCATCCTGATGGACACCTGATGCAACCTGACCGGATCCGGATCGGATCCGGATCAGAACCGTACGGTTCCGATCCGGATCTGGTCCGGATCCGGTCAGGTCATCCGGTCCGTTTGGCAAACAACCGCTAATGTGAACCGGGCCTTAAGGTTATTATGCTGTTGCTTATTTTTTAGAACATAGAGGAAGTATTGAGTTCAGCTATGCTTTAAAGGAGGCATCCGCAGCTAAATGTCTTTATTGTAAACCTCTACAGGTTGTGTGCGTAAAGCTCCTGTATCGTCCTGCTGGTTCGAGATGGTCGATAAGATGTAAATAACGCTGACTTACTACAAATCGTATGCAAAGGTCCTATAAGGTCAGTAACATAGGTGAAGTTACTGTTAATGTAAAAGAAGGTGCAGTAATGATTGGTGGGATGTGGAGACTCCTCCTACCTGCTGCATATATAGAGGGAAGGAGGCTGGAGGGGGGTTACCAATTACCTATACTGACCGGTTACCTGTTTATCAGTGTTGTACTTAAAGGGACACTTAAGTCAAACAAAAAAAAAAGAGTTTTACTCACCTG
>NC_090653.1:286882998-286900498 GCF_040937935.1 Hyperolius riggenbachi
TTTTGGGTACCCGGAGTAAGAATTGGAGTCTGAGTCGGTGATTTCATAAACTGAGGAGTTGGAGTCTGCAGATTTTTGTACCGACTCCACAGCCCTTGGTGCAGCTCTGTGGAATGTTTACTGAGCATTTCAAAGCCAGTACAAAATAGACCTGGTTTCCTAGAATGCTCTGGAAGGAGAATTCTGCATAACAAATCAGCCTAGACTGTGACATCACTGGGACGGCAGGACTACATACCAATATACAGCCATATATAGATACAGGAAGGGTTTCTGATGCTGAAAATAGGAAAATTACTATCAAAGTTAGTACTCTGAATAATTTACTGCATTCTAATATATGTCACTACAGGGCCTTAAATTAATGCTGCATAAGGGGGCTTTAATTTCCTGTGCAGGTACCTGGCGTGCGAGACATGAAGCAGTCAGAGGAAGTTGGCGGTTCTGGGCCAGAATCCTGTAGCAAAACTGGCCAGGCGCGGTGGGTTACCCGCGTGGGAGACAGGTCCTCTTTATTGCCACAAAGATCTATCTAGTTATTTTTGCAATGTGCGAAGTCACCCCTCCAGAGGTCAGAGCCCGTCTGCCGGATTCTTCTCCTCTGCCGGAAGGCGTACTTGAAGCCATCTCCAGTGTTGCAGGCGAGAACAGCGATGAAACGAGGTAGAGGAATCCACTACTGCAGAGACAGCGTATTTCTCAGACGACAGGGAACAAGGACATTGGACTTGGCAGCGATGCCCCCGCGGCTTGTCTTACAGACGCCAACCTTGCCTTCAGGTTAGATTCTCCAGAACGGGCAGGAGCCGTGCTCCCAGCATGCTTTGTGACTGGGAGATGAAGATCGCGGTCAATGGACACACCGTGGGATCGGTAAACACAAAAGAAATGTAAAAACAAAGAGAAAACCTCGCACATACAAATACAGAGGCGGGGGCGAGTACATAACGGCCTGTGGGGTACAGATATGGATCCGTTTCCTGGAGGCTGTTATGTACTGGCTGTCTCCTCTATATTCTATGTAGTACCGTATAGCCTCGAATATAAGTCAATCTCAAGTTATAGTCGACTTCAATATTCAACCCTCTTAAAGTGTAACTGTCCGGCATAAAATCAAAAATTAATTCTTTATTTTTATCTGGTAAACAAGTAATAAGGATGCTATCCAGGCAATCCAAAAGTTAAAATCACTATTACTTTTCTTGTTGATAAATGATCATTCCCCAGTTTACCTGACTCTTACTTGGTACACAAAAAGGAAGTTGCAGGGCATGCTGGGTTGTCCTTTTTTGCTTCTCTATTTCCCCTCAGACTAATGCAGCCTGATTGGCTGAAGCCTCTTTCCCTCCTGTTTTCCCCTCCCACACCTCTGTTCCTCTCTGATTGGCCAATATTTCTCATGCTGAGACAATGCACTTACTATAGTGATGGGTAGGCAAATCAGGCAGATGAGCATAAGGGAGGAAATGACATCAGGATTGGCTTCAAAATAGCCACACTTAAAATGGGGAATGCTAAGAAGAATTTTCTCTTTTTTCACTGTAGAAAAATCACTAAAATCAAAATGTGAACAGTGCAATACATCTTTTATATCTGTAGAGCAAGTATTTATCTACTTACAGTATATATGTATTGTTTTTTCTGAGATAGTATGGCTGACAGCTCCTCTTTAAGCTGGAGTTTGTTATTGACTCAAGTATAAGTCTACCCAGCAACCTTAACAGCTTTACTTGGGGCCCAGGAGGGGTTAATGACTGTACTGCATACAGTATTGCAGCCATTAATCCCTCCAGTCCCTTAAGTGCAGCCAATACCTCCTCCAGGCCCCCAAGTGCAGCAGTTATTCTCTCCCCTTCCTGCAGCCCAGTATTTCTCCCCCTGCCCTTTCCTTGATAATTGGTGTGGCCAGGACTTTCTTACCTGTGTTTTCTTGGCATTTACTTTGAGAAAGTGTCACTTAGCACTGGGTAAATTGCTGCAAATGGGAATGTCACTAATAGTACACACAGTGTTACGCTTGGCTCATGCATAAGTCGACCCCCATACCTGTATTTAGTGAGTCAGGCTTATAGTCGAGTATATACAGTAGTTGGTGGTGAGTTCTGTGTACCGTGAGGTGCCATAGCAATGTTGACGTCGCTCCGGTATCCCCTAGCATAGGGCACTGTGACAGGCAAACCCAGCAATAGGTTCAGGGTAGTGCCCCGGATCTATCAACTGGATTCGCTTTTTAAAGTGTGGTACAAATGAATTTACCAGAATTCACCACAATTCTGCAGAACGCCAATGTAACTGCCTCTGATAAACTCAGTTTGATTGCAGAACACCCTCCCTCCTTGTGTATCCTCCCTGATCTTGCAACCCACAGAATAATGTGAATTTGTATAATTGGGACTACTCCAGTCTGTGATCTGGTATTGTCTTAAAGAAACCCTGTAACAAAAAAAAGTTCCCCTGGGGGGTACTTGCCTCAGTAGGGGGAAGCCTCAGGGTCCCAATGAGGCTTCCCGCTCCCCTGTAGCTGTAGGCAGTCCAGCGCTGGCTCCCCCAAAGCATCCCGGAATACTGGCTCGACAAGCCTGACAAGGCTTGCTATATTTACCTTCCCTGGCTCCAGCGGGGGGCGCTGTTGCGGCTCTCAGCACAGAGATAGGCGGAAATAGCCGATCTCTGTCGGGTCTGCTCTACTACACAGGCGTAGGAGACTTGCACCTGCGCAGTAGAGCGGACCAACAGAGATCTGCTATTTCCACCTATCTCCGAGCGGAGAGCCGATACTGCGCCTGCGCTGGAGTCGGGAAGGTAAATATTTACATCCCCGCTGTTCGGAGGGGCACAGCGAGACCGCCGTGGGACACAGGAGAGGGGGAAGCCTCAATAGGATCCGGAGGCTTCACCCACTGGAGGTGAGTACCCCCCAGGGGAACTTTTTGTTGTTACAGGTTTTCTTTAAAGAGGAGCTGTTAGGTATAAGGTCTCAGAGAAAATAAACACATATATCAGTAGCTAAAGATTGGCTGTACTTACATTACATATGCATTTCACTGTCCACGTTTGGATTTCACAGAATTTGTATATAGTATATGCAGAGATAGATGCTCCTGACAGCTCATGGCAGGCTCCATGTTTTTCTGTCAAATGTGTCCTCATGTCCTGCCTGCTTCCTGATCACAGATAAGCTTGTACTAAATAACAGTGTGCAGTGAATATTAATGAGCCATGTGGCTAGGAACAATAGCTGACTCCTGCAGCGTACTCTGCCCGAGAATTATCAGTGCTACACGATTACAAGCTGCTGTAACGTCTCATTAGCAGCCGAGGGGAGAGCCCCAGAATGCTTTGCAGTATGGTATGCGGCTTGCGTCTTCTTAAGAATAACAGACTTGCTGATAAGCACACATCAAAGGTAAGAGTGATTTTTATCTTCACTAATTGCTTTTGGGCTTCCTTCTAAACTGTTTAACACAGGAGAATAGAGGTTTAAATTAGCTTCTGCAGCCTGACAGTTACTCTTTAAAGCGGAATATGACCCTGCATTTCAACTTTGCTCTAAAACATTATTTACAGTATATTATATGCAACCAGCATTTTTTGTTTACTAGACCAGCATTGGAAGGGTTACACAGGGCTTTAAAGTTCCTGGAGATTTCTGCAGACGCAGCTGAAATAGATACATTTTGTTTACATAAATGTATCTAAGTGTTGAATGTGACTCACTCTCTCTGACCGAGAAGAGCTGGAGGACAGCCAAAGAGTGTGTAACATTTCTCAATAGATACATATAACTAAATAGAATGTAACAATCTGAACTTCTGCATTTCTCTCCACGGAACTTTAAACCTCTGTGTGTAACCCTTCCAATGCTGGTCTAGTAAAAAAAAAAAATGCTTTTTGCATATAATATGCTGTAAATAATATTTTAGAGCAAAGTTGAAATGCAGAGTTATATTCCGCTTTAAGGTAGCCATACATCTAGTGATGATGGGCAGATTCGACCAAGTGACCCTCACTGATAAGAAATTCCCCTTTTTATCTCTTTCCTGCTCTCAGAAGCCATTTTCTGCTAGGAAAGTGTTTTATTAGTTGGAATTTCTTATCAGTGAGGGTCACGCTGTAGTCACTTCCTGTCTGAGTCAGGACTGAGTCAGCCACTTACATACCTGATAGTTAACTCTTTCAGGGAGAGAAAGAAAAAAAAGAACACAGCCTAGTTATTTGTGTGCTAGGCACAGTACATACACATGTCCATCTCATCATGTCACATGTCACCTCGGGTATCCTTTAACCCCCTTGGCATTATGATTCTTTCCGGATTTTCGGGTCTAAAAGCGGTGACATTTTTTTGCACCCTTTCAGATCCTAAAACCTGGAAATAAATCATGTTGCCAGGGAGATCTGCAGCAGTTTTTCAATCGCTCACCTCTTTGGCTCCAGTGCTGCAGTTATGCCTCCATCCTCTGGGTGGCACTGCAACTCTAAAGTGAAATTGTCGTCATGACGGCAGCCGGCAATCTCACCAGCAGGAAGCAGAGCCCCGGAGGAGAGGAAGAAGAATGGCGGCCGACGTCGGGATCCCCCGGGAGGTATATAGAAACGCCCGCTGCGCGCATTGCTTTGCATACAGCATCTGGTGGCTACCCCGAGCAGAGGTCGGGATTACCGCTCTTAGCTGCGGTTTGTCGCCCCGACAGTAGCTCAGGATTACCACCCAGGAGGTTAATAGACGCTCTTGTAAAGGAATGGGATATCCTCACGTGGCCATTTCTTCATAGCAGCCGAGTTGGCAGACTTCTGGTGACCTGCGACCCCTCTGATGCAATTGCTGCAGACCAAACAGTCTCGGTCTGTGTTTGCTGCGTCCACAGACTTATCTCTCTCGCTCTCTTTCTGTAGATATCAGCTTTGTCATTGTAATATTTACACCAGCAACACCTTTTATATAAAAACTTCAGAACTTTCTAATAATAGAAATATCGTCCGCTAAGCCATTTTCCTCGCTTCTGTAACACCGAGGATCAGGCGACGCAGGCGAGAGGTGATTACATAAACATGGGCTGTGCTCGCATTCAAATATTAAACAGGGAGGGAAAGAAGTATTTGATTTCCTGCTGATTTTGCTCGTTTGCCCTCCGACCATCAAATGACTAGTCTGTAATTGTAATGGGAGGTTTTAGGGTAGCAGTGAGGGACAGAATAACAAAAGAACCCGCAAAAGCCCCGAGCCCCAAAGTCAGTGCTTAATGTCCATTGTAATGAGGGAAAGAAGTATTTGATGCGTACATCAAAAAAGGGCGTCGGGAAGAAAGGGCGCGTGGTGTAAACGATAAACAGTATTATCGTTTATTGAAATATTGTGTAGAATTTCGTTTACAAACAGTGTTTTAAGAATTTATAAATCACTAAATAATGTGTATGAGATCGGCAATTCTTAAAACGTTAATCTTCCCTGTTTCTAAACTGAAACTTATATTTACGTTAGTTAAAAACCCTCCCTGTACCTATCCCTAACCCCTAGACCCCCCTGTTGGTGCCTAAACCTAAGACCCCCCTGTTGGTGCCTAAACCTAGGACCCCCCTGTTGGTGCCTAAACCTAAGACCCCCCAGTTGGTGCCTAAACCTAAGACCCCCCCAGTTGGTGCCTAAACCTAAGACCCCCCTGTTGGTGCCTAAACCTAAGACCCCCTATGGATAATAATGTTTTACAAACATAAAAATGTAAATAAAAAAATGTAATTAATTTTTTTGGGTGGATAATAATGTTTTAGAAATGTTTTAGAAATAGTGATTTAGTATCTTTATAAACGTTATTCGTCACGGGCTCATTCATTGTAAAGTTAAATCATCACAAACATAGTTATAAATCCTTAAAAATCTCCGGGCGCCTTTTGTTAAAACGTTAATAATCTCCGGCGCCTTTTTTTCCCTGTTCGGCGCCCGGTAAACGATATTTATAATGGGAGTGAATGGGGCGCCCTTTTTTGTCCACTTGTCTCATGCGCCCAAATCTCCTGCTTCCGTATTTGATCCCCTGTGAACCAACAAGACTCCCAGGTGTCTGCACTGTATGCAGGTAACGAGCTGAGATTAGAGGCAGCCGCTTTAAAGAGACCCTGTACTGAAAAAAATGTCATCTGGGGGGTACTTACCTCGGGAGGGGGAAGCCTCAGGGTTCTAATGAGGCTTCCCCCTCCCCTGTAGCTGCAGGCAATCCAGCCCTGGCTTCCCCGCAGCGTCCCGCAATCCTGGCTCGAGAAGCCTGACAAGGCTTGGATATATTTATCTTCCCTGGCTCCAGCGGGGGGCGCTGTTGCGGCTCTCAGCACGGCAATAGACAGAAATAGCCGATTTCCATTGGGTCCGCTCTACTATGCAGGTGCAGTAGACTTGCACCTGCACAGAAGAGCGGCCCTGCAGCGATCGGCTATTTCCGCCTATCTCCGAGCGGAGAGCCGATACTGCGCCTGCGCTGGAGCCGGGAAGGTAAATATTTACATCCTCGCTGTTCGGAGGGGCGCAGCGAGACCGTCGTGGGACACAGGACGACGGGGAAAGCCTTGATTGGATCCGGAGGCTTCCCCCACCCGAGGCGAGTACACCCCAGGGGAACTTTTTTTTTAGTTACAGGTTTTCTTTAAGGGAGTGCAGCTTGTTACAGGACCGGTATAGAAGAGACCTGTCCACAGAAGCAGTCAATCAGATTCCAAACCAACCACCATGGCCAAGACCAGAGAGCTGCCCCAGGATGTCCAGTGATGTATAGAGTTGGGCCGAACGGTTCGCCGGCGAACCTGGTTCGCGCGAACCTAGGTGGTTCGCGTGCGGGTACCGCACGCGAACTTTATTGCGGAAAAGTTCGCCCCATTGCGGTTCGCCCCATAATGCACTGAGGGTCAACTTTGACCCTCTACATCACAGTCAGCAGGCCCAGTGTAGCCAATTAGGCTACACTAGCCCCTGGAGCCCCACCCCCCCTTATATAGGCAGGCAGCGGCGGCCGTGGCCACTCGTGTGCCTGCATTAGTTAGAGTAGGGCGAGCTACTGCAGTCTCTCATAGGGAAAGATTAGTTAGCCTTAGCTTGTCCCTGGCTGCATACCTGTTCATTGATCCTGCCACTGCATACCTGTTCATTGATCCTGCCACTGCATACCTGTTCATTGATCCTGCCACTGCATACCTGTTCATTGATCCTGCCACTGCATACCTGTTCAGTGATCCTGCCACTGCATACCTGTTCATTGATCCTGCCACTGCATACCTGTTCATTGATCCTGCCACTGCATACCTGTTCATTGATCCTGCCACTGCATACCTGTTCATTGATCCTGCCACTGCATACCTGTTCATTGATCCTGCCACTGCATACCTGTTCAGTGATCCTGCCACTGCATACCTGTTCAGTGATCCTGCCACTGCATACCTGTTCATTGATCCTGCCACTGCATACCTGTTCTGTGAACCCACCACTGCATACCTGTTCTGTTCAGTGGACCCGCCACTGTATACCTGTTTAGTGAACCCGCCACTGCATACCTGTTCTGTTCAGTGGACCCGCCACTGTATACCTGTTCAGTGGACCCGCCACTGCATACCTGTTCTGTTCAGTGAACCCGCCACTGCATACCTGTTCTGTTCAGTGGAGTTTGGTGTGTCAGTGTGAAGCAGTACCTTAATTACACTCCCTGATTGATGTATACACATGCAAGATGTTTTAAAGCACTTTAGGCCTGTCATTTAGCATTCAATGTGATTTCTGCCCTTAAAACGCTGCTTTGCGTCAAATCCAGATTTTTCCCGGTGACTTTTGGCGTGTATCCCACTCCGCCATGCCCCCCTCCAGGTGTTAGACCCCTTGAAACATCTTTTCCATCACTTTTGTGGCCAGCATAATTTTTTTTTTTTTTCAAAGTTCGCATCCCCATTGAAGTCTATTGCGGTTCGCGAACTTTAACGCGAACCGAACCTTCCGCGAAAGTTCGCGAACCCGGTTCGCGAACCTAAAATCGGAGGTTCGGCCCAACTCTAGTGATGTAGGGGACAAGGTTGCAGACCTGCACAAGGGTGGACTGGGCTACAGGACGATCACCAAGCAGCTTGCTGAGGAGGTGACAACAGTTGGCGTGATTATTCACAAATGGCAAAAACTCAAAATAACCTTCAGTCTCCCTCAGTTTTGGGCTCTGTACAAGTTCGCACCTCGTGGCGTTGCAATAATCATGAAAATGTTGACACAAACTACATGGGGGTGGGAGGGGCTGACTTGTCAATGAACTCAGGGCAGCTGGGACCATATTCACCAAGAAAATAATTTGTAACTCACAGCGCCATGAAGGACTCAAATCTTGCAGAGCCTACAAGGTGCCCCTGCTGCGGACAGTACATGGACAGGACATGTCTGCAGTGTGCCGATGCACATGTGAATGATCCAGACGAGAGGGTCAGAGGAGACCAAAATTTAGTTCTTTAGCATCCACTCAACTCCCCATGTTTGGAGGAATGCTGCATGTGATCACCATCCCAAACATCACACATGGAGGTGGACAAATTATGCTATGGGGAGAGTTCTGCTAAGGGGACAGGCCATGTACCACCAGTTCTTGGGCGATTTCCTCCTTCCCTCATCCAGGGCACTGATAATGAGTCATAGATGGGTATTCCAGCCTGACAATGACCCAAAACACACGGAAAGGCAACAAAGGGGCTCAAGAAGAAGTACATGGAGGTCCTAGAGTGGCCTCGCCAGTCTCCCGACCTAAATCCAATAGAAAATCTGTGGAGGGAGCCGAAGGTTCAAGTTTGCTGACTTGGAGAGGATCTGCAGAGAGGAGCCGGCCAATAACCCCTCCTCAGATGTGTATAAACCTGGTGGCCAACTACAAGAAACGCCTGACCTCTGTGATTGCCAACAAGGGTTCTGCCGCCAAGTACTAAGTTATCTTTCCATAGGGGATCAAATACTTATTTCACTCATTACAATGCGTATCAAGTTTTGACTTTGGGACGCTGAGTTTTTTAAAGGACTTCCGAGGCCAAAATTAAGAAAATCACACTATACCTTTTTATTAGCAGAATCCACGGAGGACGTCCTGCCCGTCCTCTGCTCCGTTCCGCCATCAATGCAGGTCTTTCCGTTCCCCTATGGCTTGGCCCGAACCCACCGAACGGGTCACATCGATTCCACCTCTAAGATGGCCGCCGCCATGCTGCGCAGTACGCTTTGCCGCTAGCGCGACTGCGCAGCCTATTGCCCGCCGCGTATTAGATCCCGGCATGCTCCCCAAGTACAAAGCGTACTGCGCAGCCGCGGAGCATGGCGGCGGCCATCTTAGAGGTGGAATCGATGCGACCCGTTCGGTGGGGTCGGGCCAAGCCATACAGGAACGGAAAGACCTGCATTGATGGCGGAACGGAGTGGAGGACGGGCAGGACGTCCTCCGTGGATTCTGCTAATAAAAAGGTGCAGTGTGATTTTCTTAATTTTGGCCTCGGAAGTCCTTTAAGGGTTCCTATGTTGTTGCTCTTTATCTCACAGCTACAGTAATCCTCCCATTACTATTATAGATGGGACATTTTTTGGTCAACAAGCAAAATCATCAGGGGATTAAATACTACTTTCCCTCAATGGCCTCATTTCACTAAGCTTTCTCAAACACTTTATCGAACGTTTGATAATTTACCTCGTGGGTAAAATCTAAATTTGAATTCACTAAGTTGTTATAGATTTATTGAATGTTTTATCGATAAAACATTTGATACATTTTTAACACCTTAGTGAATTCAAAATTAGATTTTACTCATGAGGTAAATTATCAAACGTTCGATAAAGTGTTTGATAAAGCTTAGTGAATTGAGGCCATTGTGTGTAAATTAAATATATATACATTTTTATTCTTTTTTATAAAACTATAGTGAAGGTTTTATTTTTCCGTTGGTATTGGTTGGAGTTTTCCTGTTATGTTCATTTGGAACTATGAAGGGTAAACGGCCGTTCGCTGTGCTATGAGAAGCAGAGAGGACATTTGGTTTTGTGGTTTAGAGGTTCCTCTATTGGAGATGAGAAACAAAAAAAATCTCATCTGCGGCTCCCCAAATTCTTACATCATTTCCCCTTATTTCCCTACGTTCTCTGGAAATTCGAGTAAACGAGATTAAAAATAACGGCCGGGCGCTAGGCCAGGGTCGATGTGATTGGACGCTGGGTCTTGCTTTCACTTCCTCCTCAGCAGTGATTTTAATAACGCGAATGAACATGAGTGAGCAATCTCCTTCCTTCTACGAGATTGTCTTCCTCAGATCAGATCCGACCAATCCGGACTTTTCAAAGTTAAGCATGCAATCCGATCTTACCATCCTTCCACCAATTCGGTAAATCTGCTAAACATAAAGCTGGGTACACGGCGTGCAATGCTTACTTCAGATTCTATTTGTGTGATTGATCAGATCAATAATCAGATCTGACATCGATTGGCAATAGAAGAAAGCTAGAATACCCACGCATACAATTTCTTTTTTTCCAAATTCCGATCAGATTTATGGCCGTTTTTCCGATTGAAAGAACATACACCCAGAACAATAGCCAGTGTTTTGAATTACAATTTTCAGCCTGTCTGATCTTCTTTCGTTTGAGAACGAGATTGATTTTGAGCTGGAATCGGTCATAGGCACTGGCCTAGCAATAGGGGGAGCAGAGGTTGCGACCTCTCCGGGGCCCTTGGGCCAGAGGGGCCCTCCCTCAACCACAGTATTAGCTCTCTATTGGTCCCTTACTGGTAATAATCACTTCTATAGATGCTTTGAATAGTGATCATTAACTAGCTGTTCCCCATCCCCTTCTTGCACCTCTGACACTGTAGTTGCCATTGGCAGGTTTTGGTGCGCTGTATCAATTTTTATGTATAGAGTGCTTGGGGGAGGCCCAATGTAAAACTGGCACCGGGGCCCGCTGCTCCTTAGCCATGCCACTGGTCGCAGGCAATTAATAGGCTGTAGAGCTCTTTGCCCGATCTGATTAGTCTCTCAATCAGCAGTGGAATCTGATGTAAAAATTGCCTTGTGCGTAAAGGCGTCTTTTGTGCCAATTCATGATTGTGATGTGTTTTTTCTGCTCTAAATTGAATATTATGGGCCAGTTTTTGTTTTTTTTTTGCATGCAGCTGAATGTCCCACTACAGGCTTATTTATAAAAAGCTGCAGTTTGTTTTGACTGTGTTCTGTTCTGAAATCCATAATAATATTATTATTATTATATTATTATTATTTATTGCATTTATAAAGTGCCAACATATGGCCTCAATTCAATAAGATCATGCTGGAGATAAGGCAAGAGAAAACTTACCTCCACACAGTGAGAGAGTTATCTTATCTCTCCATTCCTTAGGTTACCTCCCCTGTAGTTAAAGGGAAGGTTCAGGGACTATAAAAAAAATAAATAAAAATCCACTTACCTGGGGCTTCCTCCAGCCCATGGCAGGCAGGAGGTGCCCTTGGCGCCGTTCCGCAGGCTCCCGGTGGCCGACCCGACCTGGCCAGGCCGGCGGCCAGGTCGGGCTTCTTCTGCGCTCCATTATGCGTGTCACTGGGGCGCCGAGGGCACCTCCTGCCTGCCACGGGCTGGAGGAAGCCCCAGGTAAGTGGATTTGGATTTTTTTTTTTTTTTTTTTTTTTTTTTTTTTATAGTACCTGAACCTTCCCTTTAAGTTACCTCCTCTGTAGTTATTTTCACAAGCAGTTAATTAACAGCCTGTCTGTAACTTTAGAATTCTGTAGTTATTTTAAGGATTAAAGAGAAACTCCAGTGAAAATAATGTAATAAAAAAGTGCTTTATTTTTACAATAATTATGTATAAATGATTTAGTCAGTTTTTTGCCCATTGTAAAATCTTTCCTCTCCCTGATTTACATTCTGACATTTATCACATGGTGACATTTTTACTGTTGGCAGGTGATGTAGCTGCTGCATGCTGTTTTGGCAGTTGGAAACAGCTGTAAACAGCTATTTCCCACAATGCAGCAAGGTTCACAGACAGGAAACTTCCAGGAGTACCACGGTCCTCAGAGTCTCTTGTGGGAGGGGTTTCACCACAATATCAGTCATACAGCGCCCCCTGATGGTCTGTTTGTGAAAAGGAATAGATTTCTCATGTAAAAGGGGGTATCAGCTACTGATTGGGATAAAGTTCAATTCTTGGTCGGAGTTTCTCTTTAAAGACAGAACAGTTAACTTTGTTTGCCTGAGGTAAAATGTTTCCTGAATACTATATGCCTTATCACCATGGTGAAGGTAGGACATACAAGGAAACTCACAACAAAACAAGATCATGCAAATGATTTAAGAACAGTAGTTCTGTGTCTTTATTCAAAATAGAGACTGTTCTAGCCCACAAGAGGGGTGATGGTGAGATTGTATAATCAAGCTGGAGACATTAGGGAGGAGGGCCCTTCCAGAGGCTTACAATCTAATGGGTGGGGGTGGAGACAATAGGTGCGTCTGTTGAGAGGGTGGCCAGCAAGAACGTATTATGGTGCTGGTGAGAAGGGGGGGGGGGGGGGCGAGCATGGAAAGGTGAGATATTAACCTTTTCGGGACCGGCCACCTACCCCCCCTTAAGGACCAGGCATTTTGCGCGGGAAGGGGGTGCGCACGTTTGGGGGGGTCAGGCGGCCGGATCCCGCCTGTGGCTGGCTGGTTTTGTGTCCTCCCCATGGTGGCCTGGGCCCCCCCTTCTGCCAGCAGCCTTCACTTACCTTCCAGGCTCCAGCGATGAGCCGCACGGGACCCTCTTCTCCGGCCGGCATCTCCGTTCTGTCTGACGAGCAGTTCCGGGTCGCGGCTTGATGACGTCATCAAGCCGGGACCCGGCGCTGACGTCAGATGAAGCGGAGATGCCGGCCAGAGCAGAGGGGAGCGCCGATCGTCGCTGGAACGGCAGGGAGGTGAGTGGATCCTCTTCTTTCCCCCCCTCCCGCCGCAGCTGTCAAACAGATCACTACTATCCGACGGCGATCGTAGTGATCGTGTGATCAGCAGCCATACGCGATGGCTGCTGATCACTCGGGGGAGATGTCGGCTGTCATATGACAGCTTAATCTCCCCCTCCGGGTGCGCACAATCGCGTCGGGAGCGGAAATTGCGGGCCGGCGTAGATCCTACGCCGCATGAGGCTAGAACAGCCACAAGTGCAGCATAGAATCTCATGCACATGGTCCCGAAAAGGTTAAAGAGACCCTGTAACCAAAGCCCTCTGGGGGATGCTTACCTCGGAAGGGGTAAGCCTCAGAGTCCCAATAAGGCTTCCCCGTCCTCTGTAGCCTGAGGGAATCCAGCGCTTGTTTCTCCCAAAACTTCTACGACAAATCCTGACAAGCGTGCGCCTGCACAGAAATATTAACCTACCGTGATCCAATGCAGCCGCAGTAGCGGCTCTTAGTTTGAGCTAAGGCCGAGCCCGATCGTATCCGCTCTACTACGCAGGTGCAAAGTACTCACGCCCGTGCAGTAGAGCGCATACGATTGTGCTCAGCTTTTTCCGCCTTAGCCCGAACGAAGAGCCGATACTGCGCCCGCTACTTTGCCTCTGCTGGATCGCGGTAGGTAAATATTTTACCTCGCCGCTGTTAGGAGGTCGCAGCGCTGGATTGCCGGGACACCAGAGGATGGGGGAAGCCTCCTTAGGCTTCCCCCTCCCGAGGTAAGTATCCCCCAGAGGGGTTTTATTTAGTTACATGTTTTCTTTAAAGGTGGGGGCGAGTCGGATGGCTGGTGGAAGCGAGTTCCAGAGAGTGTGGGCAGCCCTAGTGAAGTCCTGCAGTCTGGCATGGGAGTGAGATATGCACGGTGCGAACAGGTGCAGGCCGTTGGAGGATCGGAGGGGGCGGTGTGTACCGCTCTGTGCACAAGATCAGAGATGTAGGTTGGGCAGGTCTTGTGCACCAATTTGTAAGCAAAGCACAGAATGTTGAAGTTGTAACACTGTACCATTTATGAAGTCACATTTATAATGAAGGGGACAAGTTTTATTTCTGTAGATCAGACTTTTGGGTTCCCCTGACGAAGCCAGTGTGCAAAACCAGTCGGGCAGGAGGCAGGCGGAGCAAGGAGATTCTACATTGGGCGTGTTTTAATCTTGGTTTACCCAATCGTAAGAGTTCCCATATGTGAGTCAAATGACGAGGCCAGTGTGCAAAACCAGTCGGGCAGGAGACAGGCGGAGCAAGGAGATTCTACATTGGGCGTGTTTTAATCTTGGTTTACCCAATCGTAAGAGTTCCCATATGTGAGTCAAATGACGAGGCCAGTGTGCAAAACTGGTCGGGCAGGAGACAGGCGGAGCAAGGAGATTCTACATAGGGTGTATTTTAATCTTGGGGTACTGTAACGATCGGTGTAACACAGAGAGGGTCTGATTACCGGTGAAATGCAGTATCACCGAGAATGCAGAATATATCCGATTATTGGTGATCTGCAGTATCACCGATAATCAGATATATACTCTAACCTCTGGACACCGGAGTAACGAGTGAGTGTTATGCAACAGAATTACTTTGAGTACACACAGAGGAATGTTCCTTCCGTAGGCCTAGACTCTCCCGGGGGAGGAGCTAGGCTGAAGGTGGGAAGGACAGAGTAGGAGTGACACCAGTGAGAGGATGTTACTCACAGGTCTGGGAACTGCCTCTGACAGTAAGGCTAGTTCTCGAGGTCGCACAAGCCAGGTCGTTTAACACACAGACAGATAAAGTACAGATTCAGGAGACAGGTACAGCATCTAATGAACAGGCAGGGTTTGGCAACAGAATATCAGAATAGCAGGGTACAGAATCAGGAGGCAAATACAGAGTCCAGGAACGAGCAGAGTTTGGCAACAGGAGATCAGAAGTAGCAAGGTACAGAATCGGAGTTCAAAGGAATGGTCAGGCAGGCAGAAGGTCATAACAAATAATACAGTTCAAACTCCTAACGCTAAGGTGTGAGATCCTTGGCCGTCAACACCTTTGGAAACTATGCTAGTACACAGATACAGACAGGTCTGAGTGCTACCACGTAGTGATCGCAACGCCAGACACCAGAGAAATGACCAGAACCCAGTATATATACCTTAGCGCTCTCCAGCGCCACCCCTAAGTGCTGGACCAATGGATGGTGGTGAAAATGTCAGCTGACCAGCTTGGTCAGCTGATTCTTCTCTGGCTGTCATATAAGCTCTTCCGCTCAGCGCGCGCGCGTCCTTCTGAACCTGTGTGGACTAGCAGTCCCAGCCACACCAGATATGTTTTGCAATGTACCAGCTGATTCAGGCGCGGGGGCCGCCGCACCGCTCTCCAAGCAAGCGGCGGCTTCCCCGCGCCCCATCCATCATGTCAGCGCCAGTACCATGCGTACAATCCGCCGCGTCCAACGCGGACTCCACCGCACTGCCCCTGCGGCATGTGGCCTTTTCTCCGCGTTGAGTCGCCATGTTGGACGCGGAAACAGCCGCCTCCTTCTGAGCACTAGCGGCGGCTTTTCCGCGTTTCCTCACAGGTACCCAATCGTATATGTCAGTCAAAGAGTCAATAAAAAATAATTAAATCTATTTGTTAATCGGTATATGGACACCTTTTAAGGGAGGGTCTCATATTTTTTTTTAACTTTTCTATGCTATGCCATAGAGAGGTATTCAATACTCAAGGGCAACAATTAAAGTGTTACATTTATTGATTGATCCACGTAAGGCTGTTGTGCTGCATTTCCCCTTCCAGAGTTAGTAATTGAGCGTCCACTGGGAAGCCCGACAGCTGAGGGACACCAGGGGAGGCCTGATTGGTTGATCAGCTGTTAATGAATGAAATCCTCAGCGCTTGGCCTTTCAGAAGCGGTTGCAGTACAGCGACCTCCTGTCACTGCAGCCAGACCACAGTATTAGCGGACGCCCCACAAGCCTGATTTCCAGCGATGGCTCCTGGTTTTAACCACTTCGCATCCAGACCTTGTTTCCTCCTTATGAACCAGAGCAGTTTTGAATTTTAGCTTTCATTATATGGCATGTGTTCCCTCAAACAATTTTTCTCTGCATTTCAATGGGAAAAAAATAGAAAAAACACATTATTTCTCAGCTTTATCAATTACAGTTTAAAAATAAAAAGCGCTACTGTAGATAAACACAAATTTTGTTTGGCTATTTCTACTTTTTTTTTATCACAAAACTTAGATTACGTTCCTGTCACAATTTATGGTGAAGATATTTGATTCTGAAATAATGCTACAGTGTGTATTTTTGTTTTACTATGAATGGAGAAAATAAAAGTATTTTTATGGTAAAAATCAATCTTATTGGCTCAGGGAACATATATTCCCTTTCACCAATTAGTGCTGCATCAGATAGTGCCAGAAATGTGCACAGGAGCAAGCCCAATCCTGCACAGCACTGCTTCTGCTACAAGACGTATATCTACTGACTCGTGGCTTAGATGAAGTCCCAAAGGATATAGATTTACTATAGTGGTGGATAAAGTGGTTAATAATCGATTCCTGAAAATGTGTCTCTGGTTCTCTACAGTACAAGTTCGCTGTCCTCTCCATGTACTAGATGCGCATCCTATATTAGCCATAGCTTGTAGTAAAGTGAGGATATAGTACAAAAAGTAAGGAAAGGCCGGGCTACTTTGTTTCCTGGGTGTCTCTTAAAAATTCTTATCAAATGCTAGATAAAGCCTTGAACACATGTCAGACAAAAGTCATTTGAAATGACAAACGACAGATCGTTGTGTCGGACGGCAATTGGCATGAAAAAAAACCTACTTTCTTAAGAACAGGATACCCTTCAACAGGATAACACCCCTTAAGTTTGACTCTTAAACCTGAGTCAGTGCTCTGCCCATTCATTCACCAATAACTTTATCACTACTTATCACACCAAAATAATCTGTATCTTGGTGTTTTTTTTTTTGCCACAACTTAGGCTTTCTTTGGGTGGTACTTTTTGCTAAGACTTATTTTGTTCTATAAGCATCTTGATGGGAATAATAAGAAAAAATGGTAAAAATTCATTACTTCTCAGTATTTCAGCCATTATAGTTTTAAAATAAAACATGCTACTGTGCATAAAACCCACTCATGTTATTTGCCCATTTGTCCTGGCTATTATAATCTTTAAATGATGTCCCTTGTACAATGTACAGCAACAATATTGTATTTGGAAATAAAGGTGTATGTTTTTCAGTTTTGTTTTTCGTTTACACCATAACACTAATGACAAGCCTTTATTTGCAAAAATAATAGTAATATACCCTCGTGACATTCATATAAAAAAAAAGTTATGTTTTTTGTTTTTTTTATTATTATTTAAATGTCACCTGTAAG
Organism: Hyperolius riggenbachi; assembly: GCF_040937935.1. Classification (NCBI taxonomy): domain Eukaryota; kingdom Metazoa; phylum Chordata; class Amphibia; order Anura; family Hyperoliidae; genus Hyperolius; species Hyperolius riggenbachi. Next base: position 286,900,337 of record NC_090653.1, read on the forward strand.
GTAAGAGGTTAATTAATGGGGATTTATTTTATTTTTATTTCATGTATGTAGGGTGTCATTACTTTTTGGCCACTAGATTTCCCCCACTTTATTCCTCTGTACTGTGAACAGTACACAGGAACAGTGCTGTTTGGGTGGTTTTACTTATTTTATTTATTTAAA
>NC_090653.1:287202998-287315498 GCF_040937935.1 Hyperolius riggenbachi
TCACAAGGCCACCCTCATCAGTGGTGCGTTGTTTATTTCACTTTACAATTGCAGTGTCTGATGCAGTGTTGCTGTGTTTGTCAAGTCAATGGGAGTGCATGCAACTCACATTGCAAACATAGTGTTATGCGATTTGTACTGCGATTTCACATTGGGAACATTTTACATCAACCTTTGCATGTCAGGAAACACAATAGTGCACACAGATCAAACATGAAACTCACTGTGAAACATGCACTTGCCAGGAGCTGCTATCACAATGTCATTCTATGTCATCATGACATCACTAACGCAGAGCTAGTGATAGGCCCACTGCACCTGATGGGGTGCTGGCAGGCAGAAGGATACTTTCCAAGCCTTCAGTAACATCTAGCAGCCTTGCTCTAACTCCTCGTGGTGTCTTTATCGGGTTCCAGCATCCAAGTACATAAGCTGGCCTGTCACCTGACCCAATGCGGGTCATGTGCGGCAGAAGATGGAAAGATGCTTGCAAGGAGATACATAAAGGCTGCTACTAGATGTCACTGTATGATCAGTGACTATTTCAGGGTGATTTTTTTTTTTCTTGGATGCTCAAGCAACTGGCATGCACATATATCTTTCATCAGGCTATCCCTGCTTATGCCCAGGGCCGGTTTAAGCAACAATGGGGCCCCAGGGCAAAATAACCCTGCCCCCCCCCAACATATACCCCGGAACAAAAATCAGCATTAAGGGACCTTTTTTGCAGCTGGTATAGTCAGGGTTCGAAGCCCCAATCGGTTGGAGCTCCACATTCTGGCTATCCCAGCCTGCATGGGGGACAAGGGGTTAAAAAGTTTCAGGAGGGGGGACCCCACATAATTTTTTTTGTTTTTTAAATTCCCACACTCTAAACATAAAAGAAATTGGGAAAATAGGAAAAAATGCCAGGGATCTTCATACAGTCATATTGCGGCTGTGTCGCGATCCCTGGCCAAAGCGCTGCGTATAGACTCCCTGGAAACCCCGTCAGGAAATTTATTGCGCTTTCGTTTGATGTATGTAAAATTACACTACCGTTAGGTTTGCTACTAAAAGTGACATTTACCGCATTTAAAAGTATACTTTTTTCCTTCTAAACTTTAAAATTGATTTTCTCAAAAACTATAAGGTCTTTTTGAAAAATTGTTTCCCCCTCTTATTCCTAATGATCTCCTTAACATATCCTGCAAATTTAGGGTTTCTAGCATTTAAGGTGGATTTGCTATTAACCATTAAAGTCGGCAGGTTTTTAAATGTGTATTTTTTCGACAGCTTTCGCCGCACCACTAATCCCTCTTCCGCGGTATGTATGCGGAGGGACCTGGCGAGGAGCTGTCGCCGAACTGTCACGCACACGCTCCCGTGTGCTAGCGACAATCTACAAAAGTAGCCCGTGAGTATGGGCCATTACTTAGCCCTGTGATGTCACAGGCCCTTGGAAGGTGCCAACATGGCTGGAGATATTTAACACCTTGAGAGACAGTGTGTCTCTAAAGACTATAGGTCCAGGAAGATTATCACCTGATTTAATTATCTCTGTGGGGAGCCGTTGTAATGTGTACAGTAGTGTATTCCAGGTGCTGGACCTTATTGTGTACAGATAGATAAGATAAACTGTTTAAAAGATAAACTGTTTAAAACTTTGTATAGTGAGTACCACATGGTTGGGATGGAAAATCCTTCCCAAAGGTGGGGGCTCTGCTGTTGTGTGTAAATTGTCTTGTTTGACTGAATAAAGGGAGTAAAGCTGGCCATACACTGGCCCGATTTGCCGCCTTTTCGACAGAAGATTCGATCACTGGGATCGAATCTGCTGCCAATTGTTCACGCTACACACCGAATTTTGATCCAATTCATCCGATCCCGTCGATCGCTCCGTGCGGAAAATTAGCATCGATCGCCCGCGGGTAGGGAGCGCGTCTCTAGCGGCGTTCGAGTACCCGACAACAGACGCAATAGAGCCGCATACATTATCTGCTCCGCCGGCACCACTACCCCCGGTCACCGCTGCTCCGTGTCAGCGCTGGTCTCCGGCATGCTTCAGTTCCTCCTGCCCGGCAGGAAGTTTAAACAGTAGAGGGCACTCTACTGTTTAAACTTCCTGCCGGGCAGGAAGAAGTAAAGCATGCCGGGGCCAGAGACCAGAGCGGAGACGGAGCAGCGGTGACCTGGGGACTGGAGTCGCGCCGGCGGAGCAGGTAATGTATGCAGGCATGTGAGCGGGGGGGGGGGGGGGGGGGGGAGCGGCGGCAGCACCACCACCACAGATTGTGAACGGTTTCAGGCTGAAATCGGTTCACAATCTGTTTGCAGTAAAGGCAGCCATACGATCCCTCTCTGATCAGATTCGATCAGAGAGGGATCTATCTGTTGGTCGAATCTGATGGCAAATCGACCAGTGTATGGCTACCTTTACTGTTTGGAATCACAGAAGTTCAGAGTGCTGTCTCTTGCTTCTGTGCTGGCTTGCTTAAAGTGAACCTAAAGCCTGGAAAAAAAATTGAGATTAACTCACCTGGGGCTTCCCTCAGCCCCCTGCAGCCGATCGGTGCCCTCACAGCCCCGCTCTGACGCTCCAGGACCCGAACACTTCCGGTGTCGCCGTCACCGTCCGACAGGCATAGGAACGCGAGTGATTTTTTCGCGTTCCCAGCCTGTATATCACCCCCTATGCTGCTATTGCGGCCAGGAGGGAACGCGAACAATCACTCGCGTTCCCATGCCTGTCAGCCGGTGACGGCCACACCGGAAGTGTTCGCCGGCGGGTCCTGGAGCGTCAGAGCGGGGCTGCGAGGGCACCGATCGGCTGCAGGGGGCTGAGGGAAGCCCCAGGTGAGTTAATCTCTTTTTCCAGGGTTTAGGTTCACTTTAATGACATTGGTTCTGCCCAATGCATAGGTTTATCCCAGTACCGTCCTGCAGCTGAGTTACCATATTTTTCGGACTAGAAGACGCACTTTTTCTCCCCCAAAAGTGGGAAGAAAAAGTTACTGCGTCTTATAGTCCGAATGTAACATTCAGGTACTTGTTTCCTTGGTCCGCAGTGGGGTGTTAGCAGTGCAATACATTCTGAGCTGCATATAAAAAGATGCTATTCTCAATCCCCATGCTGGCCCTTTGATCTGTAATCTCACAGCTTCCGTACTGTCTTGCGTACTTGCATCATCACATGACCCCGGCGCACGTGCGCCGGGGTCATGTGATGATGAAAGTAAACAAAGCAGTACGGAAGCCGCTGTTGACTCTGCCGCTATAGCGGCTGAAGATGTGCTATGTCAGCATGGATCGCGCTGCTGCGGGGCAACATCAAAGAGTAATCATTGTGGAGGATTCCAGCTGCTTTTTTTAATCCACTTAGAGACATTGTGGATCGCGCTGCGGGGAACGTTGAGGCAGACGGAAGATCAAAGGACAGGCATTGTGAGGATTACAGCGGCTGCTCCAATGCCGCTTAGAAACAATGGGGATCGCAATGCTAGACACTCTGGGTGAGATTACAGATCAAAGGCAGCTCCTATGCTGTTTAGGAACGCTGTGAATCACGCTGCTGCTGATGCCACCACCTCATTAGGACAGACATGGACACCCAGACCGGACCCAGCAATTGCCACCCCGGCTGGTGAGATCTCATTTAGTGCTATTGTATTGGTTGGTTATTGTAGCTGGGGTGGGGGTTGTGTAGTGTGGGGTTGTGTACTGTAGTGTTAGGTAGTGTTGTGTTGTGTAGTGCAGTGTAGCTGGGCGGGTGGAGGTAAGCAGGGGTTTGTGTAGTGTAGTGCAGTGTAGCTGGGGGGGGGGGGGCAGCAAGGGTTAGTGCAGTGTAGTTTAGTATAGTTTGTGGGGGCAGCAGGAGTTGTTAGTGTAGCCTAGCAGTGTAACTTAGACATCTTGGGGGGAGGAAAGGTCCATAAGACACTTCTGGACCATTGATGCACCCAGGTTTAGTTTTTTTTTCCCCCCTGGTTTTTGCCCTTTAAACCTAGGTGCGTCTTATAGTCCGGAGCGTCTTATAGTCCGAAAAATACGGTAGTTCCTGAGGTTCTGGTAGCGTTGACTTGACGGAGTGGCCCGGGTCGGGGTCTAGCAAGCGGTTCCGTCACACATACCTCTTCCAGGATGGAACATTCATCAGAACTTTCTTCCACTTCTGTGTGGATACTACTCATGTGTAAAATCTTCAGACTCACTGGAAGTGTATGACTCATCCAGATTTACTAGATCTTCAAGAGTTTCTGGTTCACATTCAGTACTGGAACTTGACATTTTGAACCTATTGGATGATAATCTTACACGATTATAGATTTTTTTTTTTTTTTATTATTTTTCAAAAACCAGTAATTATATGCCCCGAACTACAAAGATAAGTAACATATATGGCATGTTAGTAAAATGTGTTTCTCAAACACCTGCTTGATAGTCAAACACAGTACACTATTTTCCACTCACCAGTTGGGCTAATTTGACACTGGGCTATTTTTTTATTCAGAAAACAGGGTTACAGTGCAGGTAGAAAAGGCATACTGAGTGCGTTGTGCAAACCAATACATGCCAATGCAAAGGATACATGTCAATGCATACTATGCCACCATGGGCAGCACGGTGGCATAGTGGTTAGCGCTCTTGCCTAGCAGCGCTGGGTCCCTGGTTCAAATCCCAGCCAGGTAAACATCTGCAAGGAGTTTGTATGTTCTCCCCGTGTCTGTGTGGGTTTCCTCCGGGCACTCTGGTTTCCTCCAACACCCCCAAAACATACAGAGAAGTTATTTGGCTTCCCCCTAAATTTGGCCTAGACTACAATACATATATACTACACGATCGATGCATAGACATAGGACTATGGTAGGGATTAGATTGTGAGCTTCTCTGAGGGACAGTTAGTGACAAGACTATATACTCTGTACAGCGCTGTGGAAGATGTCAGCGCTATATAAATACTAAATAATAATAATTAGTGGTGCTCAAATACCCCTTTTAAAAATTCGAATTTGGTCGAATTCGAATAGTAAATTATTCGAGGTCAGTCGAATATTCGAGTCGAATATTTTTTACTATTCGATTCGACCTCGGACTTCGAGCTCACTATTCGAGTCGGTATTCGAGCTCACTATTCGAGCTGACTATTCGAATTGGCCCAAAATAGCTTCCAACACTTGTTTTGAGGGTGAATGATGCAAGAAACATCTTTTTTTCCAAGTAACAACAGCAAGTGATTATGTGGGGATGTTCCTTTAAAAAAAAATGTGGAAAGAGAAGTTGTGTCCTTAATTTGGTTCAGTAGTGTAGTGTTACTGTATATACTTGTTCTTCTTCTTCTTTATCTTTCTTAATCTTCTTCTAGATCTTCTTCTTCTTCTTCTTCTTCTTCTTCATCATCTTCTTCTTCTTCTTCATCTTCATCTTCTTCATCTTCTTCTTCATCTTCTTCTTCTTCTTCTTCATCTTCTTCTTCTTCTTCATCTTCTTCTTCTTCTTCATCTTCTTCATCTTCTTCATCTTCATCTTCTTCATCTTCATCTTCTTCATCTTCATCTTCTTCTTCATCTTCTTCATCTTCTTCATCTTCTTCATCTTCTTCTTCTTCTTCTTCATCTTCTTCTTCTTCTTCTTCATCTTCTTCATCTTCTTCTTCTTCTTCTTCATCTTCTTCATCATCTTCTTCTTCTTCTTCATCTTCATCTTCTTCATCTTCTTCTTCATCTTCTTCATCTTCTTCTTCATCTTCTTCTTCTTCATCTTCTTCTTCTTCATCTTCTTCTTCTTCATCTTCTTCTTCTTCTTCTTCATCTTCTTCATCATCTTCTTCTTCTTCATCTTCTTCTTCATCTTCTTCTTCTTCATCTTCTTCTTCTTCTTCATCTTCATCTTCTTCATCTTCATCTTCTTCTTCTTCATCTTCTTCTTCATCTTCTTCTTCATCTTCTCCTTCTCCTTCTTTTTCAATATCGTCTTCTTCTTCTTCTTCACGTATTTCTCTTTTCAAATTTTTTTTTAAAGAAATGCAGCTATTTTTGAGCGTAACAAATAGCTGGTGGGCGCACGCATGTTGGAAGCGCCATTGTATGTGCTCCCTGGCAGTGGAAACACAAAGACAGCAGGAGGTAAATTCAGCAGCAGGAGGAGGAGGATGAGTGTGTGGCAGCAGGCAGTCAATGAGGCAGGCAGCTCGCCGTGACATAATAGCCCTGGTACCTAGCGGTGATACCAGGGCTGTAAATAAACACAACAGGAGGTCCCAGACAGCGGTCGTGCAGCCCACATTGTGTCCAATACACAACTGGGACAACACAGTTTTCAACCCGGGCACCTCAGAAAAATTAAACCTTTTTTTTTTTTTATTGGTTTTTTTTGGTTTTGGTTTTACAACCAATATAGCTATTGTTTTGACGTAATAGCTGGTGGCAGAGTGGCAGCAGAAGGTAATTCTGTGTACCCTGGCAGTGGGAAACACAGACAGACAGCAGCAGCAGGAGGAATGGAGGAGCAGTGTGAGCAGCTATTGTTGTGACGTAATAGCTGGTGGCAGAGTGGCAGCAGACGGTAATTCTGTGTACCCTGGCAGTGGGAAACACAGACAGACAGCAGCAGCAGGAGGAATGGAGGAGCAGTGTGAGTGTGGCAGCAGGTAGGCAGCGTGACATAATAGCCCTGGTACCTAGCGGTGATACCAGGGCTGTAAATAAACACAACAGGAGGTCCCAGACAGCGGTCGTGCAGCCCACATTGTGTCCAATACACAACTGGGACAACACAGTTTTCAACCCGGGCACCTCAGAAAAATTAAACCTTTTTTTTTTTTTATTGGTTTTTTTTGGTTTTGGTTTTACAACCAATATAGCTATTGTTTTGACGTAATAGCTGGTGGCAGAGTGGCAGCAGAAGGTAATTCTGTGTACCCTGGCAGTGGGAAACACAGACAGACAGCAGCAGCAGGAGGAATGGAGGAGCAGTGTGAGCAGCTATTGTTGTGACGTAATAGCTGGTGGCAGAGTGGCAGCAGACGGTAATTCTGTGTACCCTGGCAGTGGGAAACACAGACAGACAGCAGCAGCAGGAGGAATGGAGGAGCAGTGTGAGTGTGGCAGCAGGTAGGCAGCGTGACATAATAGCCCTGGTACCTAGCGGTGATACCAGGGCTGTAAATAAACACAACAGGAGGTCCCAGACAGCGGTCGTGCAGCCCACATTGTGTCCAATACACAACTGGGACAACACAGTTTTCAACCCGGGCACCTCAGAAAAATTAAACCTTTTTTTTTTTTTATTGGTTTTTTTTGGTTTTGGTTTTACAACCAATATAGCTATTGTTTTGACGTAATAGCTGGTGGCAGAGTGGCAGCAGAAGGTAATTCTGTGTACCCTGGCAGTGGGAAACACAGACAGACAGCAGCAGCAGGAGGAATGGAGGAGCAGTGTGAGCAGCTATTGTTGTGACGTAATAGCTGGTGGCAGAGTGGCAGCAGACGGTAATTCTGTGTACCCTGGCAGTGGGAAACACAGACAGACAGCAGCAGCAGGAGGAATGGAGGAGCAGTGTGAGTGTGGCAGCAGGTAGGCAGCGTGACATAATAGCCCTGGTACCTAGCGGTGATACCAGGGCTGTAAATAAACACAACAGGAGGTCCCAGACAGCGGTCGTGCAGCCCACATTGTGTCCAATACACAACTGGGACAACACAGTTTTCAACCCGGGCACCTCAGAAAAATTAAACCTTTTTTTTTTTTTATTGGTTTTTTTTGGTTTTGGTTTTACAACCAATATAGCTATTGTTTTGACGTAATAGCTGGTGGCAGAGTGGCAGCAGAAGGTAATTCTGTGTACCCTGGCAGTGGGAAACACAGACAGACAGCAGCAGCAGGAGGAATGGAGGAGCAGTGTGAGCAGCTATTGTTGTGACGTAATAGCTGGTGGCAGAGTGGCAGCAGACGGTAATTCTGTGTACCCTGGCAGTGGGAAACACAGACAGACAGCAGCAGCAGGAGGAATGGAGGAGCAGTGTGAGTGTGGCAGCAGGTAGGCAGCGTGACATAATAGCCCTGGTACCTAGCGGTGATACCAGGGCTGTAAATAAACACAACAGGAGGTCCCAGACAGCGGTCGTGCAGCCCACATTGTGTCCAATACACAACTGGGACAACACAGTTTTCAACCCGGGCACCTCAGAAAAATTAAACCTTTTTTTTTTTTTATTGGTTTTTTTTGGTTTTGGTTTTACAACCAATATAGCTATTGTTTTGACGTAATAGCTGGTGGCAGAGTGGCAGCAGAAGGTAATTCTGTGTACCCTGGCAGTGGGAAACACAGACAGACAGCAGCAGCAGGAGGAATGGAGGAGCAGTGTGAGCAGCTATTGTTGTGACGTAATAGCTGGTGGCAGAGTGGCAGCAGACGGTAATTCTGTGTACCCTGGCAGTGGGAAACACAGACAGACAGCAGCAGCAGGAGGAATGGAGGAGCAGTGTGAGTGTGGCAGCAGGTAGGCAGCGTGACATAATAGCCCTGGTACCTAGCGGTGATACCAGGGCTGTAAATAAACACAACAGGAGGTCCCAGACAGCGGTCGTGCAGCCCACATTGTGTCCAATACACAACTGGGACAACACAGTTTTCAACCCGGGCACCTCAGAAAAATTAAACCTTTTTTTTTTTTTATTGGTTTTTTTTGGTTTTGGTTTTACAACCAATATAGCTATTGTTTTGACGTAATAGCTGGTGGCAGAGTGGCAGCAGAAGGTAATTCTGTGTACCCTGGCAGTGGGAAACACAGACAGACAGCAGCAGCAGGAGGAATGGAGGAGCAGTGTGAGCAGCTATTGTTGTGACGTAATAGCTGGTGGCAGAGTGGCAGCAGACGGTAATTCTGTGTACCCTGGCAGTGGGAAACACAGACAGACAGCAGCAGCAGGAGGAATGGAGGAGCAGTGTGAGTGTGGCAGCAGGTAGGCAGCGTGACATAATAGCCCTGGTACCTAGCGGTGATACCAGGGCTGTAAATAAACACAACAGGAGGTCCCAGACAGCGGTCGTGCAGCCCACATTGTGTCCAATACACAACTGGGACAACACAGTTTTCAACCCGGGCACCTCAGAAAAATTAAACCTTTTTTTTTTTTTATTGGTTTTTTTTGGTTTTGGTTTTACAACCAATATAGCTATTGTTTTGACGTAATAGCTGGTGGCAGAGTGGCAGCAGAAGGTAATTCTGTGTACCCTGGCAGTGGGAAACACAGACAGACAGCAGAAGGGCAGTACACAGCAGCAGCCCACTGTAGGTGTGAAATGTGTGGCTGCAGGCGACGTAATAGTCAAAGTGAACCAGGCTGGCTTAGTGAGCAGGAGCCAGGAGGTGGTAAAGGGTGGTAAGGCACATTAACGATGGTACTAAGTTCCGGCAGCCAGTTCATGTCCCCCTCTCGCCGACAACAGGGGCCAGGAACTCGCCTTCCACCCACGCCTGGTTCATCTTGAGAAACGTCAGTCTGTCCACAGACTTGTGAGACAGACGTGAGCGTTTCTCGGTGACCACGCCACCAGCTGCACTGAAGCAGCGCTCGGACAGCACGCTGGAAGGGGGGCAGGACAGCACTTCCAGGGCGTACTGCGCCAGCTCGCTCCAGATCTCCATGCGCTTGACCCAATACTCCATGGGATCAACAGGGGCATCGCTGTCAAGCCCGCTGTAGGACCCCATGTAGTCAGCCACCATGCGGGTCAGGCGCTGGCTGTGACCGGAGGAGGATGCTGCTGCATGCATCTCCTCTCTAGTCACTGCTGCCGGAGCCTCTACAGTCCTGTAGAGCTCGTGGCTGAGAGACAGCAGGTCTGTGGGGCGCTTGCTGCTGCTGGATGCAGGCACCTGCTGCTGCCTCTGTGCTGGCTGCTGGACAGTGGGGGTGGAAGGCTGGGGGAAGGCTTCCTCCAAGCGCTCAACAAGGGCCTGCTGCAAGCTCCTTATTTGTTGCGCTGGGTCTCCTCCTGCAGGCGGCAGGAACTGGCTCAACTTCCCCTTGAGGCGTGGGTCCAACATCATGCTGATCCAGATGTCCTCCCTCTGCTTCATCTGGATCACCCTGGGGTCCCTGCGCAGGCACGTCAGCATGTGCGCTGCCATTGGGAAGAGGCGGGCCACGTCTGCTGGCACATCGACGTCAGTGCTGTCCTCCTCATCCTCCTCCTCTGCTGCCTCATCCTCTCTCCACCCCCGCACCAACTCAGCTGCACTGCGCTGATCCCCCTCATCAGCAGCCAGGTCAGGGACCTCCACCAAGTCCTCCTCCTCCTCCCCCTCAGAGGTGGACTGTGCAGCTGCTTGCCGCTCCTGCTGGTCCAAGGCTGCCGCTCCCTGTGCCAGCAAAGCATCGAGTGCCCTGTTCAGCAGAGAAACCAGGGGCACCCACTCGCAGACCATAGCATGGTCCCTGCTCACCATGTTTGTGGCCTGCAGGAAGGGAGCCAGCACTAAGCACACCTGCTGCATGTGCCTCCAGTCATCATCGGGGACGATGGACGGGATGTTGCTGGTCTTGTCCCTTCTCTGAGCTGCGGAAACAGTGGCCAGGGCAAGGTAGTGGTTGACAGCGTGCTTCTGTTCAACCAGACGCTCCAACATCGCCAGGGTGGAGTTCCAGCGAGTCGGAACGTCAATGATCAGCCGATGGCGTGGCAGATCCAGCTCCTTTTGCACGTCTTCCAGGCTCGCACAGGCTGCAGCCGAGCGCCGGAAGTGACGCACAACGTTCCTTGCCGTTTCCAGCAGCTCGTCCATCCCCTGGTAGGTGCGCAGGAACTTCTGCACCACCAGGTTCAGCACGTGGGCAAGACAGGGGATGTGGGTCAGGTTTCCCCTGTCTATGGCAGCAACCAGATTGGCCCCATTGTCGGACACCACCTCTCCGACTCTGAGGCCTCTGGGGGTCAGCCAAATCCGCTCCTGCTCCTGGAGTTTGGCCAACACGTGGGCTGCCGTCAGCTTGGTCTTGCCAAGGCTGACCAAGTGCAGCAGCGCTTGGCAGTGGCGGGCCTTCACACTGCTGCTGAGGCGGGGGGTTTGGCCAGGTGTGGCGGAGGATGGCAGAGGATCGGAGGAACCCGCTGCAGTTCCCCTGACCCTGCGGGGTGGCACCACCCACTGTGTTGCTGCTGCTGCTGTGCCCGCTGCTGCTCTCCCATCCTCACCCCCTTCCACCAAGCTGACCCAGTGGACAGTGAAGGACAGGTAGCGGCCTGTCCCGAAGCGGCTGCTCCAGGAGTCCATGGTGACGTGGACCCTTTCACCAACCGCGTGCTCCAGCCCTCGCTCCACATTGGCCATCACAAAGCGGTGCAGTGCAGGAATGGCCTTGCGGGCGAAGAAGTGTCTGCTGGGGAGCTGCCAGTCTGGGGCTGCACAAGCAAGCAGCGCCCGCATGTCGCTCCCCTCCTGCACGAGCGTGTACGGCAGGAGTTGGGAGCACATGGCCCGTGCCAGCAAGCCGTTCAGCTGCCGCACGCGACGGCTGCTGGGAGGCAGAGCCCTAACCACCCCCTGGAAGGACTCGCTCAAAAGGCTCTGGCGTGCCTTTTTGCTGGCACGGGAATCAGCAGACGGAGCAGAGGAGGCCACTGAGGACTGGCTGCCAGAACAGGCCTCAGTGTCGGCGGCAGGAGTTGCAGAGGGGGGAGGAGCAGGGCGTTTCCGCACTCCTGCTGGTGCTGCTGGAGGAGCAGGAGGGCGGGTGGCTGCTGTTGCTGCTGCTGCTGCTGAAGGCTGTGCAGTGATGGGATTGGTGCCACTGCCAGCACCAGATGCCTTCAGCCTCTGGAACTCCTCATGCTGGTGGAAGTGTTTCGCAGAAAGGTGGTTGATCAGCGAGCTGGTGCTGAACTTCAAGGGGTCTGCACCTCTGCTCAACTTCCGCTGACAGTGGTTGCAAGTGGCGTACTTGCTGTACACTGTGGGCATGGTGAAAAACCGCCAGATTGGTGACAAAAACATCCCCCTACGGCATGGAAGCGCTGCTGCCTGTTTCCCTGTGGTGGTTGGGGGGGGGGGGGGGGTCTTGGGTGCGGCTGGTGGTGGTACTGGCTGATGCTGCTGCTGCTGCTGCTGAGCCTGAGACACCAGCAGGCTGTGGGACGCTGCCAATGCTTGCAATGATGCGCCTCCTTGCAAGGCCCACAACCGCATCCTCCTCCTCCTCCTCAGAGCTGCTGAGGACGACATCCTCTGGATGTGTTGGCACCCAGTCTCTGTCTGTCACCGGGTCATCATCATCATGCCCCTCCTGAAACATGTCCTGCTCTGATGATGACCCCCCAAACTCCTCTGCTGATGCATGGATGGGACGCTTGACTGTCGCCACAGTCTTGCTGTCCAATCCCTCCTCCCCCAAAGTGCCCATCAGCATCTCCTCCTCCAAATCGCCAACAACAGCATTCAATTGACTCATCATGCCTGGGGTCAAAAGAGTGCTGAGTGACAGGTCGGCGACTGACGGTGAACTGGCCTCCTCCCCAGGCCCTGCTGGGCGGCTGCTGCGAACAGGGGTGGTGGTGGTGAGGGTGGAGGCCTCGGATGCAGAGCTGATGGCGGGCTGCTCATCCTCCGTCATGAGTTGCACCACAGTGTCTGCATCCTTTTCCTCAATGGGACGTTTCCGACCCGGCTGGAGGAAAATGGGAGCAGGTGCTACACGCTGCTGCTGCTGTGTCTCTGCAGCGTGAGTTGCAGATGCTCCTCCTGGGCGGCGCCCAAGGCGTCCACGGCCAGTGGCTATGGGAGGAATGTTAGCCACTGACGCTGCTGCTGCTGCTGCGGAACTGTGCATGGTGGCGCGCCCGCGGCCGCGGCTTGCCACAATGCTGCTCCCTCTCTTCCTGATTCCCTTGCTGCCCTTCCCCTTGCCCAAACCGCGCTGGCTGCCACTTCCAGACATCTTCAATGTTTTGGGCGTATAGACAAAAGTTTTGTAAAAGGGCGGGTGAAAAGTGGGGTACTTTAATGGAGTGGGTTGGTTGGTGAGGTGACTGAGTGAGTGTCCCCTAGTACAGTAAGTAAGTATTAACAGTCAGGAAGTACAACTAGCAGTTACAATAATCAGTAGTAGTAATCACAAGTAAATTTAGTGTGTGTACACTCAGACAGTGAGTGCACGCACGCAGGAGCTAGTAGCCTATGGACACAGTGACTGAGTGTCCTAGACTCCTAGTACGGTAAGAGTAAGTAAGTAGTAACAGTAAGTAGAACTAACTAATAACAATAATCAATCAGCGATCAGAAGGAAATGGAGTGTGGGTGGTGTGTGTGTACACTCAGACAGTGAGTGCACGCACGCAGGAGCTAGTAGCCTATGGACACAGTGACTGAGTGTCCTAGACTCCTAGTACAGTAAGAGTAAGTAAGTAGTAACAGTAAGTAGAACTAACTAATAACAATAATCAATCAGCGATCAGAAGGAAATGGAGTGTGGGTGGTGTGTGTACACTCAGACAGTGAGTGCACGCACGCAGGAGCTAGTAGCCTATGGACACAGTGACTGGGTGTCCTAGACTCCTAGTACAGTAAGAGTAAGTAAGTAGTAACAGTAAGTAGTAGAACTAACTAATAACAATAATCAATCAGCGATCAGAAGGAAATGGAGTGTGGGTGGTGTGTGTACACTCAGACAGTGAGTGCACGCACGCAGGAGCTAGTAGCCTATGGACACAGTGACTGAGTGTCCTAGACTCCTAGTACAGTAAGTAGTAACAGTAAGTAGTAGAACTAACTAATAACAATAATCAATCAGCGATCAGAAGGAAATGGAGTGTGGGTGGTGTGTGTACACTCAGACAGTGAGTGCACGCACGCAGGAGCTAGTAGCCTATGGACACAGTGACTGAGTGTCCTAGACTCCTAGTACAGTAAGTAGTAACAGTAAGTAGTAGAACTAACTAATAACAATAATCAATCAGCGATCAGAAGGAAATGGAGTGTGGGTGGTGTGTGTACACTCAGACAGTGAGTGCACGCACGCAGGAGCTAGTAGCCTATGGACACAGTGACTGAGTGTCCTAGACTCCTAGTACAGTAAGAGTAAGTAAGTAGTAACAGTAAGTAGAACTAACTAATAACAATAATCAATCAGCGATCAGAAGGAAATGGAGTGTGGGTGGTGTGTGTACACTCAGACAGTGAGTGCACGCACGCAGGAGCTAGTAGCCTATGGACACAGTGACTGGGTGTCCTAGACTCCTAGTACAGTAAGAGTAAGTAAGTAGTAACAGTAAGTAGTAGAACTAACTAATAACAATAATCAATCAGCGATCAGAAGGAAATGGAGTGTGGGTGGTGTGTGTACACTCAGACAGTGAGTGCACGCACGCAGGAGCTAGTAGCCTATGGACACAGTGACTGAGTGTCCTAGACTCCTAGTACAGTAAGTAGTAACAGTAAGTAGTAGAACTAACTAATAACAATAATCAATCAGCGATCAGAAGGAAATGGAGTGTGGGTGGTGTGTGTACACTCAGACAGTGAGTGCACGCACGCAGGAGCTAGTAGCCTATGGACACAGTGACTGAGTGTCCTAGACTCCTAGTACAGTAAGAGTAAGTAAGTAGTAACAGTAAGTAGAACTAACTAATAACAATAATCAATCAGCGATCAGAAGGAAATGGAGTGTGGGTGGTGTGTGTACACTCAGACAGTGAGTGCACGCACGCAGGAGCTAGTAGCCTATGGACACAGTGACTGGGTGTCCTAGACTCCTAGTACAGTAAGAGTAAGTAAGTAGTAACAGTAAGTAGTAGAACTAACTAATAACAATAATCAATCAGCGATCAGAAGGAAATGGAGTGTGGGTGGTGTGTGTACACTCAGACAGTGAGTGCACGCACGCAGGAGCTAGTAGCCTATGGACACAGTGACTGAGTGTCCTAGACTCCTAGTACAGTAAGTAGTAACAGTAAGTAGTAGAACTAACTAATAACAATAATCAATCAGCGATCAGAAGGAAATGGAGTGTGGGTGGTGTGTGTACACTCAGACAGTGAGTGCACGCACGCAGGAGCTAGTAGCCTATGGACACAGTGACTGAGTGTCCTAGACTCCTAGTACAGTAAGAGTAAGTAAGTAGTAACAGTAAGTAGAACTAACTAATAACAATAATCAATCAGCGATCAGAAGGAAATGGAGTGTGGGTGGTGTGTGTACACTCAGACAGTGAGTGCACGCACGCAGGAGCTAGTAGCCTATGGACACAGTGACTGGGTGTCCTAGACTCCTAGTACAGTAAGAGTAAGTAAGTAGTAACAGTAAGTAGTAGAACTAACTAATAACAATAATCAATCAGCGATCAGAAGGAAATGGAGTGTGGGTGGTGTGTGTACACTCAGACAGTGAGTGCACGCACGCAGGAGCTAGTAGCCTATGGACACAGTGACTGAGTGTCCTAGACTCCTAGTACAGTAAGTAGTAACAGTAAGTAGTAGAACTAACTAATAACAATAATCAATCAGCGATCAGAAGGAAATGGAGTGTGGGTGGTGTGTGTACACTCAGACAGTGAGTGCACGCACGCAGGAGCTAGTAGCCTATGGACACAGTGACTGAGTGTCCTAGACTCCTAGTACAGTAAGAGTAAGTAAGTAGTAACAGTAAGTAGAACTAACTAATAACAATAATCAATCAGCGATCAGAAGGAAATGGAGTGTGGGTGTGTGTACACTCAGACAGTGAGTGCACGCACGCAGGAGCTAGTAGCCTATGAACACAGTGACTGAGTGTCCTAGACTCCTAGTACAGTAAGAGTAAGTAGTAACAGTAAGTAGAACTAACTAATTACAATAATCAATCAGCGATCAGAAGGAAATAGAGTGTGTGTTGTGTGTGTACACTCAGACAGTGAGTGCGCACACGCAGGAGCTAGTAGCCTATATGAACAGTGACAGTGAGTGTCCCTACGGGTACAGTAAGAGTAAGTAGTAAGTAAGTACAACTAACAATAATCAATCAGTAATCAGAAGGAAATAGAGTGTGTGTACACACAGACAGTGAGTGAGTGCACACACGCAGGAGCTAGCTAGTAGCCTATAAACAGTGACAGTCAGTGAGTGTCCTACTCCTAGTACAGTATAACTACAATACTATTAGTAAAGGACAGCAGAAATACTGGTATAGATGATGAGAGAAATAAACAGAGGACAGCTGCCCACAGAGGCAAGGCCCCCCTGAGGCCTAAACCTGTAAGCTTGCAGCAGCTGCCTGTCTCTAATGTAACACACAAGCTACTAACTAAAATACAATGTCTATCTAAATAACAACAATACAGGTGTATATGGCAGGTGTAGGTGAGCAAAAACGCTAGGTAAATGAACACAATAGAGCACTTGCTAAGCCAAAGCACAAAGGAGCAGATCTCTCTCTGTACAAGTCTCAGGCAAGCATGGAAAACCCGAACATGGCGGCCGCTATTTATAGGGTAGGGGCTGGCCAGGGTCCCCCTCTGTGATTGGCTGCCGTCAGAGGGCCTGGGAGCCCTCTGATTGGCTCTAAGCACATCAATCTGGGCTATGACGCTATTCGAGCTCGGTACCGAGCTCGAATAGCGCCGTTTGCTCGAATAGCTCGAATAGTGAATGGGCTATTCGAGTGTTCTCGAATAGCCCATTCGAATAGCTACAGCTATTCGGAGCTCGAATACCGAGCTCGAATAGCTGAAAAAGAGCTCGAATATTCGAGCTACTCGAATATTCGAGCTCTGCTGAGCACCACTGATAATAATGCTACTGTAAAGGCTTCTGAAGGCAGTGGATGCACCTGCACAGCCCACGTGCTTGGTACTAGCGCTTGACAGGCACCCCCTCTCTGCCCCCAGAGTCTCACATCTGAGCGTGGCCGCTGCCAGGCTCAAGTGTAACAAGTTGTGGTCCTCTGCTGCCAGGTTACTTCACCACTTGACACGCGTGGTGCTACAACCGTTGCCATATGGCTGTATTTACATTGAAAGGCAGAGACTAGCAGAGACAGAACTAGACTACAGGTTATCAACCTGTTCTAGTCATATGGTGGAGGGCTGGTGGCGCTAGAGATGAGCCGAAATTTTCGAAATTTCGAACTGCTTTTATTACGAATGCGAGATTTAACATTACGACCCAAATTCGTAATTTCGTAATTAATTTTCAAATCGTAATTTACAATTTCGTAATCGAAATTTCACTCCCGTAATGACGAATTTCGTGTCTCCAACCGAAATTTTACTTTTTCAGGTTTGTAAGGGTTTCTATCCCTCTAGATGCCTAAAATGAATAGCACAGCCAGTCTCTCTCTCTCTCTCTCTCTCTCTCTCTCTCTCTCTCTCTCTCTCTCTCTCTCTAGTATTTCAAAACCATACTCACATTCATGACATGTCCAGGGATCAAACCCAGGCCAACCACATGGAAGACAGCTATGCTCACCACCATACCACCAAACACACACTAAATAGACTGCTAACCTAAATCTTACTTGTAGACAGTCATATGAGACACATGCTGGGTGCAGGGCTTTGTGATTGGACCATGGACCATGCGATAGAGTGAGGTGCAAAAATGAAATCATGCCTAGCAGAGGATGGTTTCACAATGCTAAATGCTAGGCTGGCTGTGGTGCAATTGGTTAGTGCGTCTGGCTGGTAACAGCAAGGTTACAGGTTCGATTCCATCCAGGCATGTCTTTTCCTTTTGCGTTCAACAGTTGTCCAAACAGAGCCAACAGAGCCCCAGATAGCCATGTAGAGTTAGGTCACAGCTAGCCTGGCTGTGGTGCAATTGGTTAGTGTGTCTGGCTGGTAACAGCAAGGTTACAGGTTCGATTCCATCCAGGCATGTCTTTTCCTTTTGCGTTCAACAGTTGTCCAAACAGAGCCAACAGAGCCCCAGATAGCCATGTAGAGTTAGGTCACAGCTAGCCTGGCTGTGGTGCAATTGGTTAGTGTGTCTGGCTGGTAACAGCAAGGTTACAGGTTCGATTCCATCCAGGCATGTCTTTTCCTTTTGAGTTCAACAGTTGTCCAAACACCGAGCACAAAGTTTTGCATGCGTAAAGTTTTACGCACGCAAAATACCCCATGGGGTTCAATGGCGCAGCGCGCGCACGCAAAAGGAAAAGACATGCCTGGATGGAATCAAACCTGTAACCTTGCTGTTACCAGCCAGACACACTAACCAATTGCACCACAGCCAGGCTAGCTGTGACCTAACTCTACATGGCTATCTGGGGCTCTGTTGGCTCTGTTTGGACAACTGTTGAACGCAAAAGGAAAAGACATGCCTGGATGGAATCGAACCTGTAACCTTGCTGTTACCAGCCAGACACACTAACCAATTGCACCACAGCCAGGCTAGCTGTGACCTAACTCTACATGGCTATCTGGGGCTCTGTTGGCTCTGTTTGGACAACTGTTGAACGCAAAAGGAAAAGACATGCCTGGATGGAATTGAACCTGTAACCTTGCTGTTACCAGCCAGACACACTAACCAATTGCACCACAGCCAGCCTAGCATTTAGCATTGTGAAACCATCCTCTGCTAGGCATGATTTCATTTTTGCACCTCACTCTATTGCATGGTCCAATCACAAAGCCCTGCACCCAGCATGTGTCTCATATGACTGTCTACAAGTAAGATTTAGGTTAGCAGTCTATTTAGTGTGTGTTTGGTGGTATGGTGGTGAGCATAGCTGTCTTCCATGTGGTTGGCCTGGGTTTGATCCCTGGACATGTCATGAATGTGAGTATGGTTTTGAAATACTACAGATCTCTGGAGAGAGAGAGAGAGAGGAGGAGGTGGCTGGCTGGCTGGCTGTGCTATTCATTTTAGGCATCTAGAGGGATAGAAACCTTTGCAAACTTTAAAATACTAAATTTCGTAATCGTAATTACGAAAATTTGCGTAATTTGCGAAAATTACGAAATTTCGATTACTGCTAAAATCGTAATTGTAGTAATTTCGCGAAATTTCGGAAATTCGTAATTAGGTCATTACGCTCATCTCTAGGTGGCGCCAACAGAGCACCACAAGAGTGATGTTATGTGGGGGCTGGATAGTGGGGAGAATCAGGGCAGATAGTCCCCCAGTATATGTAGCCACGCATGGGAGCCCCCAGTATAGGTTAGCCAGGGATGGGTGCTCCTGGAGGATGTAGCAGTAGGTTAGCGTGGGCACAGAGCAGTTACAAATCACCTTCCGGGATGCACACTGCATCCATCTTCTCCCTCCTAGGCATCCATTGTATTTTTAACAGGCCCCCGTGAGGTCATACCTGCATGTCATCACAGTGGCCACGCGTGTTTGGATCCCAGAAGGTAATATGTAACTGCTCTGTGTCCACGCTCACCCACCTCTACACCTCGGTCAGTCGCCCACTCCGGCTACCACCACAAATGGCCATGGGTAGAAAACCACTCAGCCAATCGACCCAAGTGATCCACCAGTTTGACAAGCAGCGGATAAATCTTGCCCGAGTCGTCCAATAACGACTGCCTGTGCTGGGAATCCAGCATTTGCACATTATTATTATTAGTATTATTTATTTAGCGCCTACATCTTCCGCAGCACTGTACAGAGTATATTGTCTTGTCACTAACTGTCCATCAGAGGAGCTCACAATCTAGTCCCTACCATAGTCATATGTCTATGTATGTATCATGTAGTGTGTGTATCGTCGATACAGGGAGAACATACAAACTCCTTGCAGATGTTGACCTGGCTGGGATTCGAACCTGGGACCCAGCGCTACAAGGCGAGAGCGCTAACCACGACGCCACCATGCTGCCCATGTCTGCCCCTGATGTGCAAATGTTGCATTCCTGGCGCAAGCAGTCCTTATTGGACAACTCGGTCAACATTCATCAAGCTTGTGGACAGAGCTTTACAGTATAGCAACATATTCAACCACACTGCTAACAAAGGTGTTAAAACATGGGCATGAAATAACAGCAATTGAATATTTGAAATGTTTACATTATTATACAATCCACTATTGTAAATTATCGGGTAATTTACTGATATTCTACCATCACCCTCTGTACTTCACACTATGCAATGTGACTATACAATCTTACAAACATCCATGTACTATAAACACCAATAAGTTTCAGGTAGTGTCTTACACCAGTGTTTCTCAACATTTCATTGGTATGTACCCCTTTTAAAACCCTGTACTCACCAAGTACCCCCTAGTGTAGTAAACATTATCGCAAGTACCCCTCGACAAATATATATTTAATCATAGTACATGATAATTGGTTTTAAACAATTACAAACATTTACTATTGCTTTTAACTAAAATGCTAATTTGGTGCTGTTTAAATAACATTTATCAACTTCTAAAACTCTAAATTTGTTGTCCTTAGGCAAGTATGTCAAGTCCGAGTACCCCCTGGGACCATCAGAAGTACCCCCTGGGGTACGCGTACCCAGGGCCAGATTACCGACCAGGCAACAAAAGCAGTCGCTTGGGGCCCCATTCAGAGTCAAAGGGGCCCCATTAGCACATAAACCAGCCCTTGCCATCCTGTCAGCGGTGGCTGGATGGTATAATGGTTAAAGGGACTCTGAGCAGTGCAGTAGCTATGGAAAGATTCATATCATTTTAAAGCTCTCTTTCTCCTCTTTCCAATGATATCTAAACAGCTGCTCTATGTCTTTTAGTTTTTGATATTTTCACGATCGAAATCACGGCCACAGGACGACTTTTCTCCAAAGTTGGCAGCTCGATTCAGCACAATGCAATGAAATATAAGGAACCCAGGGGGATATAATTACAAACATCATGCTGGTAGGTGTGAGGATGTAATGAATTAGTTGTGGGTATGCTTAAAGGCATATCCACAGGCACTGCTTGGAGTCCCTTTAAGGGCTCTGCCGCTGACACAGGAGACCAGGGTTCGAATCTCAGCTCTGCCTGTTCAGTAAGCCAGCACCTATTCAGTAGGAGACCGTAGGCAAGTCTCTCTAACACTGCTACTGCCTATAGGGCGTGTCCTAGTGGCTGCAGCTCTGGCGCTTTGAGTCCACCAGGAGAAAAGCGCGATATAAAGGTTATTTGTCTTGTCTTGTCAAATGATGCCGTGCGCTGCTGATTGTCTTCAGAGCCAGGCTCTCCTCCTAGGTCCCCCTCCTGCTACTGTGCGCTCTGCCGCTGCCCACTCCACCCTCCCTTCCCCCAGAGAACAACAGCTGCAGCAAGAATGATAGCAGCAGATGGCAAACGCTCACTCACCTATCCATGATCCAAGCAATAGAGATCCCATCATCTGAAACCCATCTGTCTCTTCTACAGTGCAGCCGCTCGCTCTGAACTTCCTGATTCTCAGATCAGACATGAAGTAGGAAGTAGTAATAGTAGTAGTAACAGAGCGGCAGCACTCTAGAGGAGACAGATGGGCTCCGGATGACGGGACCTCTATTGCTTGGATCGCAATAGGTGAATGTGATTCATCTGGTGCTGTCATTCTCCCCCACTGCGGCTGCCTTCTCTGCTGGACTATCGTATTCACTGGGATGGAGGCTGCATGGTGGCTGTCTAGTTTGGGAGGAAATTGGTTGTTCGGTGGTGGGAGTGGTTATGTAATTCTGTCTGGGGAACGGCTTCCGGTTTGGCGGTGTCCAGAGCTTTCTGCTATTGCCAGGCTGGAGATGCAGGGGGAAAGTGCTGCTGTGATATCTGGCGCCCTCTTCACAGGGGTGCCCCAGCCCCTGAGTGCAAATGTCCCAGCCATTCAGCTCTCACTCTGCATTTTGCCGCTGCTATTCCCTGCATTGTGCACCCACAGAGGAAAGCGTGCTGTTGCCCATAGCAACCAGTAGCTCGGCTGCCCGGTGTGTGCGACATATTGCTGTGCAGCTGCATCTTCTGATTCTATTACGACATGATGGGGGGCCCCAAATCAGTTACTTTGCTTAGGGCCCCATTTAGCCTTAATTCGGCTCTGCGCGTACCACATGTTGAGAACCTAGGTCTTATACTACATAAAAGTAGTAAGATTGGAGATTGGTTGTACAGTCAGACTGCATACAGTGTGGCCATCCTTTAAGGTAGCCATACACTGGTCGATTTGCCATTAGATCGACCAGCTGACAGATCCCTATCTGATCGAATCTGATCAGAGAGGGATCGTATGGCTGCCTTTACTGCAAACAGATTGTGAATCGATTTCAGCCTGAAACCGATCACAATCTGTGGAGCCGCTGCTGCCGCCTGTCCCCCCCCCCCCCTGCATACATTACCTGAAGCTGGCTCCGGGTCCTCTTCTCCGCGATGCACCCCACACCGCATCCCAGTATACACTGTGTCACTCCGTGACCAGGAAGTTCAAATAGAGCGCCCTCTATTTGAACTTCCTGGTCACTGGAGTGACACAGGAAGTTAATGTACGCTGGGATGGAAGCAAGAGAGAAGCGCGGAGAAGATGCGGAGAAGATGCCCGGGAGCCAGCGTCAGGTAATGTATAACTGTATCGGATCGGCCGACGCTAGCGACGCGCTCCCTACCCGCGGGCGAACGGACCAATCCGATTTTGGGAGGAAATCGGATTGGTGGGTGCGTTTAGCGCAAACGATTGGCAGCAGATTCTATCCCAGTAATCAAATCTGCTGTCGAATCGGCGGAAAATCGGGCCAGTGTATGGCCAGCTTTACTCTCAAATGAACTCTCCTCTATCTAAAGCCTAATACACACAATGAGATTTTATTGCTGATTTACTGCCAGATCTAGTATGTCCAGCATGACCTTTCTTATTTCCAACCGATTTTCCTTACACTGGAATGGGAAATCAATCGGAAATCAGATCGGCTGTGTTGGAAATAGTTGATCTGGCAGCACATCTGCCAGAAAATCTCATTGTGTGTATTAGGTATTAGCCTAAATCCCAATCTACAAGATATAATTCTTTATTCGATTACGATTCTATTTACGATCCGATTAAATCCGACATGTCCGATCGGGATTCGATTGTTTTGCAATGGCAAATCAAATTGAATAGAATCCAGATCGGACATGTTGGATTTAATCGGATCGCAAATAGAATCGTAATTGAATAAAGAATCGTATCGTGTTGATTGGGGTTAATACGAACCACACACACTACAGCCCGGAGTACGAACTACAATGTAGCCTACCTCTGCTGCACTACTTCTCCCAGCAAGTTGCTATAGATCCGCACATCCACTGCAGCAGCAGCATGATTATTCAATTCTACCATTCCCCATATGCTCTCTCCCGCACACCTCTGGTATTTATAGCCAGAGAAGTGTTGGTGATGCTATAGATGACAATGTAAAGGCACACCAGTAAATTCAGGAGGTGCCTGATAAAGTAGCACTGCAAGATCCCCTAATGAAGAGCCTCCATTTTCAGGCTCAGGTGCCCACCATCTTTTAGCCGCATCTACACGAGTAGATGCGGCCACGATGCTCCTTATCAATCGAGCCGCTGATGCGGCTAGATTGATAAGATCCGACAGGACGGATCTCCGCACCGCCGATTCCCTGCTCGCTTCCCGCGAGGGGACAATGGCAGGGAATCGAGCGGAAGATAAGCGGAAGAGGCAATCCGGTGGCTAAAGGCCCATACACACGTCGGATTTTAGCGAACGACCCGTCGTTTGAACGTTTTCGCGTCAAATCCGACGTGTGTACAGACTATCGTTCGGGTGATAAGACTGGCTACCAGCGATCCGCCCGGCGGATCGTTGGTAACCAGTCTTATCACCCGAACGATAGTCTGTACACACGTCGGATTTGACGCGAAAACGTCCGAACGACGGAACGTTCAAACGACGGGTCGTTCGCTAAAATCCGACGTGTGTATGGGCCTTAATCGAGCTACCGGATCGCAGCCTCATCTACCCGTGTAGATGAGGCTTTAGACCTAACATCTCCGGCACATCGATTGTAGTCGAACGTAGATTGATGGTCCATACCATTATAATAAATCATATTGGGTGGCAATCTATACTTGCATGGGCACCTCTATACAGAACACATCACATAACTGGATGCAACAACAGTTACAATTCACTCCTAGCTCTGCTGAGATGGACCGCTTCTGAAAAGACCTGCTGCCACCATTACAAAAATTAAAAATAAGCAGAACAAAAAAAAAAACAAAAAAAAAAAAAAAAAGTCATTATATCACTGCAGAGTAATACTATTATCTGGATTGTATTAAAAAAAAAAAAAAGTTTTATAAATGAAAGTAGGTTTGTTAACCAGGATTAGTCTTACCTTGAATTTATCTATGTACCGTATATACTCGCAAGCAAGCCGAATTTTTGACCCCCCAAAAGTGGGCCAAAAGTTGGGGGGGTCGGCTTGCTTGCGAGTCATGTTTGCTCCTTATACCCCCCCCCGTCCGCTGCCGCCGCCGCCGCTGCTATTAGCTTACCCGGCGGCTTCCCATATCCCTCCCTCCGTCTCCTGCACGGGCTTGTAAATAGTTCGCAGCAGCTCGCCCCACGGCGGCTGCTGTGTGATGACGGAGGAAGCTGTAGGCAGAGCGGTTCCCATAGCAACGGCGATACACATCGCCCGTACAGGAAGCCGCTCTGCCTACAGCTTCCTCCGTCATCACACAGCAGCCGCCGTGGGGCGAGCTGCTGCGAACTATTTACAAGCCAGTGCAGGAGACGGAGGGAGGGATATGGGAAGCCGCCGGGTAAGCTAATAATAGCAGCAGCAGCAGCGGCGGCGGCGGGCGGGCGGGGGTCGGGACACTATCTACCTATACTGAGCACTATACTAGCTATACTGGGCACTATCTACTTACATTGGGGCACTATACTAGCTATACCGGGGCATTATAATAGCTATACTGGGGCACTATTCTAGCTATACTGGGCCCTATACTAGCTATACTGAACACTATACTGGCTATACTGAACACTATACTAGCTATACTGAACACTATACTAGCTATACTGAACACTATACTAGCTATACTGAACACTATACTAGCTATACTGAACACTATGCTAGCTATACTGAGCACTATGCTAGCTATACTGGGGGCACTATACTAGCTATACTGGGGCACTTTACTAGCTATACTGTGGCACTTTACTAGCTATACTGTGGCACTTTACTAGCTATACTGAGCACTATACTAGCTATACTGAGCACTATACTAGCTATACTGAGCACTACCTACCTATACTGAGCACTATACTAGGGCACTATACTAACTATACTGGGCACTATACTAGCTATACTGAGCACTATACTAGCTATACTGGGCACTTTACTAGCTATACAGGGCACTACCTACCCATAATGGACACTATACTAGCTATACTGGGACACACATGAGGGAATCACACGGCCAGCATTTCCTACCCCCGGCTTACATGAGGGTCAATCATTTTTTTCTGTTTTTTCAGTTAAAAGTGGGGGGGGGGGGGTCGGCTTATATGCGGGTCGGCTTGCTTGCGAGTATATACGGTAAATCCAGGAACAGATGTATCTGCAGGTATGTCTGTCTTCTTCCACAGTTTGTGTTCCAATACACTGCTTCTTAAGAACAAGCGACACCCATGCTAACCTAGAAATAAAAAACACACATATAAGTAGATAAATACTACTTCTACTTGCATAACAGATGTATTGTGCTATCCACGTACTGATTCCTGTGAATTTTATAAAGGAAAAGCAGAAAATTCTATTCAAGGCAGTGGCCATCTTGCCAAGCTAATGCTGACATCATATCCTCCCCGCCTTTTGTTTTCCCCCCTCCCTTCTCTTGCTCATTGTGTATTCATTAGCTGTCCTCCTCCCAGAGTCTTCAGACACTCCCACTGAGGTGTATACTAGGAACTACACTGTCTCATCCTCCAATCGCTGATTCACCTCAGCCTTGCTTGTAAACACAAGTGATAAGATAAGAAAGCTAGGCAGGGAAATAAATGGAAGAGGAGGAATATATTATAGATAAAAAGAACTCCCAGCATTCAACTCTTTGGCACTGTTTGGCACTAGGGCCAGTGCTCCTAAAGTATGTGATAACTCCAAACCATTACAGCAGAAAAAAAGTTTTGCAAGTTTTGAATGCAGGATTAGCATCTTTAGGTGGGGGTGATGACTCCCTGGGGGGAGGGGGGTGGCATCTGGGAGTCCCCTTTAAGAAGGGGACCCCAGATGCCCACCCCCT
Source organism: Hyperolius riggenbachi (assembly GCF_040937935.1). Classification (NCBI taxonomy): domain Eukaryota; kingdom Metazoa; phylum Chordata; class Amphibia; order Anura; family Hyperoliidae; genus Hyperolius; species Hyperolius riggenbachi. The sequence continues at coordinate 287,229,143 of NC_090653.1, forward strand.
CCCAGCAGAAATGAGTATAGGGTTACAAAGTACCTCTTACCCATTTCCACAAAGGGTTAAATAAAATAAAAACAACCACGAAAAAAATCCTTTAATGTTCTTAATTAACCAGAAATACTTACCTGTAGCTTTAAAAAAAAAAAAATCCCACACCAATATCCTCGGTAAATGATCCCACGAATACAGTATCCTCTTATCTTGCGATCTTCAATTCAGTTGATTGAAGATCTCTGCCGCCCCCCACATAGCAGAGAATGCGTTCTTTGGGACGCATAGCTGCCGTCTCCCGCTGTCTCTCCCCACCTGCCTTCACCCGTCACCCTCACACCGGGTGCCAGTCTAGCCGAGGGTGACGGGTGAAGGCAGGTGAGGAGAGACAGCGGGAGATGGCAGCTATATGTCCTGCACAGGACGCATTCTAAGCTATACTAACGGTTCATGAATGAGCCAGTTCTTTTTAATGAATCGGCTCTTTTTTCTTTGTAACTTTAAAATCGATTTTCTCAAAAAGTAGAAGGCCTTTTTGAAGAAGAAAAAAAAAAAAAAAAAAAAAAAGAAAAAGTTCCTCTTGTTCCCACTGTTTTTGTGTTTCTAGCTTTTAAAGGGGCTTTGCTATTAACCGCTAAATTCGGCAGGGGTTTAAATTCTCTCACGGTCAGAAGTAGAATTTTAAAATAGATTTTCTCAAAAACTATGAGGTCTTTTTGACATTTTTATTTTCCCTCTTGTAGTCACTGAAAAAAAACTCAGGTGTTAGACCACTTGAAACATCTTTTTCATCACTTTTCTGGCCAGCATTAATGTTTCTAGTTTTCAAAGTTCGCCTCCCCATTAAAGTCTATTGCGGTTTGCAAAAGTTCATGCAAACCGAACTTTTGCGGAAGTTCGCGGTTCCGAACTGAAAATCGGAGGCCATCTCTAGTCCTGACAATCTTGGGAGTTGATGGGACGTATCTTCTTCTGAGCACTGTACTTTGGTCCAGGGCCGCACAACATCAGCACGACCTCGCACAGAGCTGCCGGGTGGCCTTCCTCTGGGTTTGCCTCTACCTTTTTTGTCCATATCGGGGGGGGGGGGGGGGGAGGGGGTGAAGTGAAAGGTATGCACTGACTTGACTAATACAATGTGCAGTCACACAGGTGCAGTTAACAGGTATGCACGGAGTGGTATATCCCACTGTGTGCACTCACGTAGGTAGGTGGGTGCACTCAACACAACAGGTAGGTATATGCAGTGATGGGTATTACAAATGTGCACCTGGCACATGCACGTACCATGAACAGGTACAGTGACTGGTGGTATTAAATATCACACTGCGTGCACTCACTTAGGTAGGTGGGTGCACTGTGAACAACAGGTAGGTATATGCAGTGATGGATGGGTATTATAATGTACACCTGTCACACACAGACAGGTACCAGTCAGGCACAGTGACACTGCTTGCGCTCACGTAGGTAGGTGGGTGCACTGAAGTGAACAACAGGTAGATATATGCAGTGATGGGTATTATAATGTGCACCTGGCACAGTAGTAATTATACCACCAAGGGGCCAAAGGCCAGCTGCAACTGACTGACAGGGCTGTATATAATGCAAATGGGCCATACACACACAATAAGGATCAGCAATAAGGATCAGCAAGGAGCAAGCTAACAAGCCTACAAGAGCCCAAGTAAGCTTTCCCTATAGGTCTCTGCACAGCAGCTCTCCCTTCTCTAATTACTGCAGGCACACGAGTGAATGAAAATCCTGACACTGCCTGTGTTTTATAAGGGGGTGGGGCTCCGGGAGTGTAGCCTGATTGGCTACAATGTGCCTGCTGACTGTGATGTAGAGGGTCAAAGTTTACCCTAATGATGCACTATGGGGGCAAATGAAACTTCCGGAAAAGTTTGCGGTTCTCCGCGATCGCGAACCACGGAAGTTCCCCGGGAACCGGTCGGGCCATCTCTATTTCTAAATGTTTTCAAGTTCCAGTGGCTACAATGCAAAGTGTTATTAAAAAGATGTCCTGCACTGTAGAAAATCTCAGAGGACGTGGTCGAAAGCCAAAAGTGACACCTGTGCTGTCCAGGAGGACAGTGAGAGGTGAAAAACAATCCAAGGATCACCACCAAAGCCATCCTGGTGAATCTGGGCACTTCTGGTGGCAATGTCTCAAGGCAGACAATAAAAACGGACACTGCACACTGCTGGGTACTGGGTAGGGATGCTCATTCAGATTCCGCGGAAATGCAATTCCTGTCAAAAAAAAAAAAATACTTGCTGGTTGAATAAAAGTAACTTTAAGTCAAAATTTGTCAGGGATATATGAATAATTATGGGCAGCACTGTAAATAGCATCATCCTGATTCAAATCTTCTTGCATTTACTGATGGCTGACATGGTACAATACTCTACAGTCTATATCAGTGTCACCGGCCTTCAGAGAGCTTTCCCAGGCCAGGGTTTGTCTGACTTACCTTTGAAATGATAAAGAGGAATTTGAAGGTCAGGTGGAAGATCAGGCAAGGAGGATTTATCCTGTATAATTTCCAGCAGTAACTCCAACATCCACCCTGCAAGACAAAACAGGACTACTATCACTGCACTGAGCCAGGAGAGAGATGAGAACTCTAGAGACTCCTAGTGGTAAAACATGAGTAATGCACCTATCAGCACACAGCTATGCAGGGCTTCGGACAAGCAAAACTCCCAACTCAGATTTCTTTATCCACAGCACTTCCAACCTCCTCCAATTACACATACATACAGGAAATAAATGGTAAATATACATTTCTTACCATACAAGGTGTGTTATCCCTGCCAGTGTGGATACTCCAGATAATATGTAATCCTCACAAATGAAAGGCTATAGATGAGTCAGTGGTTAATAAGAGGCAAATATATGCCATTTAAATGTTGCATAATTCTACATCAATGAATTATTTGAATCTTATTGGCTATTCAGTAACCTTATAACAAAGGACAGAGTTTGTATGTTCACCCGTGTCTATATGCGTTTCCTCCGGGAACTCCAGTTTCCTCCCACATCCCAAAAACATACAGACTATGATACATACACTACACAATATAGACATGGGGCTATGGTAGGCATTCAGTTGTGAGCCCCTCTGAGGGACAGTTAAATAGGAATTGTAGTGAAAATAATAAAATTGCTTATTGTGAGTTTCTCAAACCTGTCCTTGTGACTCCCCAAAAGTGCATGGTTTGCAGGCAACCTCACTTAGGCAAAAGGTGGGGTAATTAGTGTCTCAGCTACATGAAATCCACCAAGCGGAGACAGATTATTTAGTCAGTATTTGTCCATTGTAAAATCTTTCCTCTCCCCGGTTAACATTCTGAAATGTATCACTGGTGTTGACGCGTTTAGTTCTGCCAGGTGATCTATGCAGAATGTTCATTACTGAGAGTTCTATGCACAGAGTGAAATACTGCTTGCTTGACAGTTGGAAAAAGCCGTTATTTCCCACAATGCAATGAGGTTCTCAGAGAGCAAACGGTCAAGACCATGGTCATGACATTACACTGTGGGAGGAGTTTCACCACAATATCAGCCATACAGACTCCCCTGATGATCTATTAGAGAAAAGGTAAAGCTTTCTCATGGGAAAGGGGGTATCAGCTACTGACTGGAATGGAGTTTATTCCTTGGTTAACATTCCTCTAAGTGACAAGACAATATACTGTGTACAGCTCTGCGTAAGGTGTCGGAGGAGGTATATAAATACTAAATAGTAATAATAAAAACTTTCTAACTGAATGGGTTCACTTTTGATTACATACAAATTATAATAGGCATCAGAGTCAGAAATTGGTTTCAAATGTAAACACCATTATCCTGATTGGCTGCTACGGATGTCAGAATAATGCTGGATACATACCATGCGTTTCCGCGTTCGATGCGTCCGTCGATACGCATCGATTCGATTATTTCCGACATGTCCGATTCAAGCTTCGATGGATCGTTAGGTCGATTTGCCATACTTTACATGGCAATCGACCTAAAACTCATCGAAATTCGTTCGGAAATAATCGAATCGATGCGTATCGATGGACGCATTCGACGCGGAAACTCATGGTGTGTATCCAGCATAATGCCAGCAGCTGCACATACAGAGGGGGTTATTCGGTTCCAAACACATCCAAACACCAGCAGGAAGTATGCAGCCCCTTTCACACTGCATGCATTTTCATCTGATTATTGAGCCACAAGGACACCAGCGCTGATCACAGATCCCGAGAACAGCTGATCCCATTCTCTGAATGTGGCATTTCTGCCATAATGCCATACAACACCATTCAATACAACTTTTACTGCCGGTACAATTGCAAAGTACAAGTGCACAGGTAAACAATTGCCCCCTTCCTACACACGTTATACTGTGAGAGGGCCCTTTTTGTCTGGTTCAAAAAGAGTGGGGAGAGACAATATAGTGTAGTAGGTCCTGAAGTCATTAGGACTGACTGTCCACAAACCAACTGCAGAGCTGCCGATTTTCATCTGTGGAGTAGATTACAACAGCTGGTCCAAATTAATCAGGGTAATTAGGATGCTTTAGAACAGCTTGGACTATTTGGAATGGTATAGAACTTTGAATTTCCCCTCAGACTGATGGTTTGAAGGGTATGAATAATTTTGGACTGGTCACTTTGTTTAAATGTATCATTTTTTCCCCACAATGCCTCTTGTACATCAGCTTATCTTTTGGGAGACACCCATGTCCTTTCACATTTAAAAAAAAAAAAAAATGACTTGTTGGTTGAATAGAAGTAACAAAGTCAAAATGTCCCAGGGGTATGAATAATTATGGGCAGCACTGTACATGACTAAGCCTTGTTAGCAGTTGCCTGTGATTAGGAGTGGCTGAACAACACAAAACATTGTGATGCCCCATTGACTAATGATAGGCAAATTTCTATAACCTTCATGGTATCTCTGCAGCCGCAATTACTTAAAAAAAAAAAAAGTTTACAAAGTGTCCAAAACCCCAGATAGAGTCACTGCAGGGGGTGGGGGGAGGAATCAAAAGCAAACATTTTAGCCAGTTGAGGACTAAAGGCTTATGCTGGATACACACCATGCGTTTCCGCGTCCGTCGATACGCATCAAATCGATTTCCAACATGCCCAATTCACGTTTCGATGGATTGTTAGGTCGATTTGCCATACTTTACATGGCAATCGACCTAAAAATCATCGAAATGCGTTCGGAAATAATCGAATCGATGCGTATCGAAGGACGCATTCGACGCGGAAACACATGGTGAGTAGTCAGCATTACACTCCCCTCGCGACCAGGCAATTTTTTACACTTCTGCACTCTGCAGCTTTAACAGCTCGCTGCAAGGCCATACAATGAATTTAGCAAACAAATTAATCTCACCTCCATTTCTTCATACAAATAGGCCATTATTTTAGTGGTCTGTGATAGCTGCTGCGATGGTTACTTTTTTTTTAAATTTTTTTTTTATTTCTAGTTATTTCTCCCTCCCCCCCCCCCCCCCCCAAATTGGCTTAAGACTGTGATCCATAGTTTTTTCCCCACTTCTCATTGGGCATTAGCATGGGGGTAGCTGCGATTCTCATTCTATTGAGCGGGAGTCACATCACAGTAAAAATGTTTAATTGTGTGCCGCAAAATCAATTCACGATTTGTGCTCCCAATGTGAACTCGCCCTTACAGAGCTGGCTGCTGCTGCCATGTGGTTCAGCGAGTCAGGCTGTAATTACGGTTTACTAATATAACCATGCCATACTAACTATCACAACAATGTGACGGACTCTGACCTGCTGGAGCATGGTTGGAGGAGATTTGTACAAATGAGAGATTGAGAGGCGAGAACCACTGGTGACGAGCAGTGGAGGCTGATATCCCATGGCAAGAGGGAGCAGCAGCAGATTAACATTACTGCAGCTGCAATTGAGACTGGGAAGCAAATGTTTCATTTGAACAAACACACAGCACAAAATAGCCTTTTTATGCATTACCTGTCTACTCAACAGCACTCCAAGAGTTCAAAAAGTGTACTGCAGTTCTCCACATTCTTTTAGAATTCTCAAAAAGTAGCTGAAAATGCGCAGGCCTGGGGTGCCGACGCTGCGGACCGCGGGTCGGGCCCAGCCAGGCACCTCCAGGCCGCAGGCCTGGGGTGCCGACGCTGCGGACCGCGGGTCGGGCCCAGCCAGGCACCTCCAGGCCGCAGGCCTGGGGTGCCGACGCTGCGGACCGCGGGTCGGGCCCAGCCAGGCACCTCCAGGCCGCAGGCCTGGGGTGCCGACGCTGCGGACCGCGGGTCGGGCCCAGCCAGGCACCTCCAGGCCGCAGGCCTGGGGTGCCGACGCTGCGGACCGCGGGTCGGGCCCAGCCAGGCACCTCCAGGCCGCAGGCCTGGGGTGCCGACGCTGCGGACCGCGGGTCGGGCCCAGCCAGGCACCTCCAGGCCGCAGGCCTGGGGTGCCGACGCTGCGGACCGCGGGTCGGGCCCAGCCAGGCACCTCCAGGCCGCAGGTGTTGTGTTGCGTTGCGTTGCGTTGCGTTGCGTTGCGTTGCGTTGCGTTGCGTTGTTAGATACACATACCCTAAATGAATGTCCAGTGCTGCATAATATGTTGGCGCTTTATAAATACAATAAATAAACATACATAGATAGACATATATACATACATAGATACATACATACATACCATACACATACAGTGATGTGAAAAACTATTTGCCCCTTCCTGATTTCTTATTCTTTTGCAGGTTTGTCTCACTTCAATGTTTCTGCTTATCAAAAACAGTTAACTATTAGTCAAAGATAACAATTTAACACCAAATTCACAACAGTGGAGTCGTGAACACTGACCTTAATTGAGGCAAGTGAGGCCTGCAGTTCTTTCAATGTTGTCCTCGGGTCTTTGGTGGCCTCTCGGATGAGTTTTCTCGGTGCTCTCGGGGTAATTTTGGACGGCCAGCCACCCCTGGGAAGCTTCATCACTGTTCCATGTTTTTGCCATTTGTGGATAATGGCTCTCACTGTGGTTCGCTGGAGTCCCAAACCTTTAGAAAGGTCTTTATATCCTTTACCAGACTAATAGATCTCAATTACTTAATAATTAATTAATAATGATCTTTTGAATGTGTACAGGCATCTTTGTGTGCAGCATCTTGCAAAGATTTTATCTGATGGGGAGTGCAGCTCCATAGAATAGACTGTGTAGAGTATGGCTCTCATACTACATGGAAGGGGGTACAATTGGTCTGTGATCTTGCCTTTTCCAAAGACTTTTATCTCAAGTGTGTATGTAGCATAAGACAGATTCAGTGCAGATTCAGGGCAAACAGAGGCGGTTTAAAAAAAAAAAAAAAAATGCACATGTAAAGGGATGCTGGGGCTGCCACTTCTGTAGTAACGCTGTCTCTGGAGCAGAAAATGTATCAACTCTGCAGCTTCTAGTGTTTCCGCAAGCCTACCACCTGCCTAGAGCCAGCCTAGTTTGGGAAAATACCGCACTGCTATCGCAACTGTAAACATGTTTATGAATGAGCACACAGAAGTCTAAAATACTGAATGTGGCATTTTCACGCACAGATTTTTTGGTACTTATCCGTTAGCCGGGCGCATCCGGCAGGTGGCGCTGTTGTAGCGAATTTCATTCATGCTTAGTTAACGTTAGTGCTGTGTGAATGGAAGCGCCGCAGGTGGCGCTAATTACATTGATACGGCACATAACAATAACAGTGTTAATGGGAACTAATATGTATTTCAAGTGGCCGGAACTGTTACTTAATGCAATTAAAATGAAGGCGGCGGCAATGTAACAGATGAAGCCGCCGCCTTCGTCTGTTCTTCGTCTTCTTCTCCCACTTTGCCCTCCTCTGGCTTCTATACAATGCTGGCAGCTGGGGGGGGACATGCGTCTCCCCCCAGAGTCGTTCGTCGCAAGAAAACAAACAGGATTCCCTTCCGCGACGAACGACTCTGGGGGGAGACGCATGTCCCCGCAGGCTGCCAGCATTGTATAGAAGCCAGAGGAGGGCAAAGTGGGAGAAGAAGACGAAGAACAGACGAAGGCGGCGGCTTCATCTGTTAAATTGCCGCCGCCTTCATTTTAATTGCATTAAGTAACAGTTCCGGCCACTTGAAATACATATTAGTTCCCATTAACGCTGTTATTGTTATGTGCCGTATCAATGTAATTAGCGCCACCTGCGGCGCTTCCATTCACACAGCACTAACGTTAACTAAGCATGAATGAAATTCGCTACAACAGCGCCACCTGCCGGATGCGCCCGGCTAACGGATAAGTACCGATTTTTTTTTTTTTTTTTTTTTTTTTTTTTTTTTTTACTGCAATGCTTTTATGCATGATAGCCAATGTGGGCTGCACAACCGCTGTCTGGAACCTAGTCCTGATGTTAACTGACAGCTTTTTCTTTAATGTATTTTAACTCCCCACATAATGAATTAGCGTTTCTCTTTAATAAAACATGATGATACATGCATCATTTACCCTAAAAAAACGTTTTAAAAGCAATTTAGAGGCCACTTCCTGTTTTCTATGCGGATATCTGAATAGGTCGAATATTCGCAGATAACGCGTTCGGATATTCACATGAACGCGGATATCCGATCCAGATATCTGGGTATCCAGATCAATTCGGATTTTGAAAAGGAGTATCAGAGCACCCCTGAAAACCAATAGAAAGTGTATTATATTGATCCAGGCCCCATATAACAAACAAACAAACAAAAACACACGCACACACACACACGCACACACACGCACACACACGCACACACACACACGCACACACACTTAATACAGACCTGTTATCCACCACAGCAGCATATCCACCATGTATACTGATGTATAACCCACCTGCCTTCCAAAATAACACATCACCCTCCCCCAAGAAAGAAAAAAAGAAAACCTTCATGAATGCACTTCACACCAGACCAATTCCCCTGGTGGTCAGAAAACAGCTTATAGTTGGAGCTAAGACCACCTGTGTGCAGGAGGCGGGAACTCCCACAATGCAGTAGTAGGGAGGGTCAATAAGATCATGCAATTTTATATGCAAATATATACAGCTTGGAAATTGGCCAGATAAATCCTGCCATGGTGATTATCCATTTTCAAGATGCATACATTTGCATGTAAATTTTGCATAATACTACACCAGCTTGCTATCATTTGCATTTCATTGCCGATCCCTAGTCAGGGACTCTGTAACAAATACTGGCTATATTTTAATGGTCAAATTCTAAGCAGCAAAAAATTGCCTCCAATCAATATAAAATTGACATCAACACAAAATTGTTACCATTTCATTGACCAGGGGCATTGCTAGGGCCCTGTGAGATCTGGGGCACCAGGCCAGAGTCAAGCTGTGACACGTGTTCCCACATAGAAATACCATAAACAGGCAGCATTTTACAATAATGGCAGAGCTTCTATGTTGGCCTGGGTGTTGCGCTCGGCTGGCCTGCTGGTGATGTTGTGCTGGCTGGACTGGCAGTGATGGGAGCAGTGCTGGCTTAACAAGCTTGTGGAACTGTGCTGCCTGGCTTAATGAACTGCTGATGCGGACTGTGTTGTGTCCGCTGGCTGAGTGACCAACTGACCTGGTGATGCTATGCTGTGTGAGGCCCAGTGCACAACAAAACCGCTAACAATTTTTGGTGCAGATTTAAGAGATTTGGCCCAGTGCACACCGAGCGGATTTGGATGCGATCTGCCGGCCACATCCGCCTGTAAATCCGCTTGGCTATTGTATGTCAATGGGCTGGTGCAAACCGGCGGTTTGAGGTTTTTAGCAAATTGCAAATGTGCAGCAGGAGGCACGTTTGCAGTTTGGCAAAAAACAAACCGCTGGTGTGCACCAGCCCATTAAAATACATTAGCCAAGCGGATTTACAGGTGGATGCGGCTGGCGGATCGCATCCAAATCCGCTTGGTGTGCACTGGGCCTGACCTACTGTACTGCAGGATGGCTGACCCATACCAACTGGCAGGCAGCAGACAGTACAGTGAACGGTTCTTTTCCCTTAGCCAGGCGCATCCTGTTGGAGGCGACAAATCTTCACCAGACTTACATCTTTCCCTACTATCCATGGCAGCCTGGAGGGGGGAATAGGAATTAGCGCCACTGCCGGATGCACCCGGCTAACGGATAAGTACCCACGGAACTGCCCAACAAGCACACAGTTCAACCTCCTGTTTGTAATTAAGGAAACCCAAGACTTCCAGACTGCAAGCATTTATAGTTACCTGGGTGCTTTCTCCAGCCCCCTGTAGGCCGTGGGCTTCCTCACCATCCTCCCAGTCCCATCCATTTATCCGCTGTCCAGCTCGGTAGTCTGGAAGTTCTGCAAATGCATGACTGAGCATCCGTGGCCGCACTCCTGTGGCTAGGAGTATTCTGCGCAGACAACCAGCCACAGAAGCACCATTGGGGCTGCACACAGTCAGGTATACACAGGGGAACATGACTGAGCCCAGTCACAGCTTTAAAGGTAACCTAAACTGAGAAGTATAGGCATAGTCCCCAACCGTCCCGTTTTCGTTGGGACTGACCCGATTTGGGAGGGCTCTCCCGCTATCGCGCTATGACCCCCCAGTGTCCTGGCTGGCTGGGGGGGGGTCAGATGCAGGTGCGGACTCACTATTGGTGCAGGAAGGGAGGCAGCCAGTGAAAGGGAGCTGGTGGCAAAGCGGCGGAGAAGGGGGGGGTGGGGAAGTCTCCCCCCCTTCCCTCACCTTGGGGCTCCCTTTCCTGGCTCTCCCTTCCGGATTTATGCGTCTCCTCCGATGGCGCAGCGGCTGACAGCGGGCGGGGAAGACTTACCGCTGTTACGCAGCCGCCGGAGAGAGCTGTGATCTGTGCGCCGCAAGTCTTGTCTACTCAAGACCAGACTAGCGGCGCACAGATCACAGTTGCCTCTGCCGGCGTCTGCGTAACAGCGGTAAGTCCTCCCCGCCCGCTGTCAGCCGCTGCGCCAGGAGGAGACACATTAATCTGGAAGAGAGAGCCAGGAAAGGGAGCCCCAAGGTGAGGTAAAGGGGGGGGGGGGGGGGGGGAGACTTCCCCCTCCTTCTCCGCCGCTTTGCCGCCAGCTCCTTTCACTGGCTGCCTCCCTTCCTGGGGGCACCTATACACCTGGCTATACTGGGGAGACCTATACACCTGGCTACATATACTGGGAACACCTATACACCTGGCTACATATACTGGGCACATATACCCCTGCCTACATATACTGGGGACACCTATACAGCTGCCTACATATACTGGGGACACCTATACACCTGGCTACATATACTGGGGACACCTATACAGCTGGCTGCATATACTGGGGACACCTATACACCTGGCTGCATATACTGGGGACACCTATACACCTGGCTGCATATACTGGGGACTCCTATACACCTGGCTGCATATACTGGGGACTCCTATACACCTGGCTGCATATACTGGGGACTCCTATACACCTGGCTGCATATACTGGGGACTCCTATACACCTGGCTGCATATACTGGGGACTCCTATACACCTGGCTGCATATACTGGGGACTCCTATACACCTGGCTGCATATACTGGGGGCTCCTATACACCTGGCTGCATATACTGGGGACTCCTATACACCTGGCTGCATATACTGGGGACTCCTATACACCTGGCTGCATATACTGGGGACATCTATACACCTGGCTACATATACTGGGGACTCCTATACACCTGGCTGCATATACTGGGGACTCCTATACACCTGGCTGCATATACTGGGGACTCCTATACACCTGGCTGCATATACTGGGGACACCTATACACCTGGCTGCATATACTGGGGACACCTATACACCTAGCTACATATACTGGGGAGACCTATACACCTGGCTGCATATACTGGGGACACCTATACACCTGGCTACATATACTGGGGACACCTATACACCTGGCTACATATACTGGGGACACCTATACACCTGGCTACATATACTGGGGACACCTATACACCTGGCTGCATATACTGGGGACACCTATACACCTGGCTGCATATACTGGGGACACCTATACACCTGGCTGCATATACTGGGGACACCTATACACCTGGCTGCATATACTGGGGACACCTATACACCTGGCTGCATATACTGGGGACACCTATACACCTGGCTGCATATACTGGGGACTCCTATACACCTGGCTGCATATACTGGGGACACCTATACACCTGGCTACATATACTGGGGACACCTATGCACCTGGCTACATATACTGGGGACTCCTATGCACCTGGCTGCATATACTGGGGACTCCTATGCACCTGGCTGCATATACTGGGGACACCTATACACCTGGCTGCATATACTGGGGACACCTATACACCTGGCTGCATATACTGGGGACACCTATACACCTGGCTGCATATACTGGGGACACCTATACACCTGGCTGCATATACTGGGGACACCTATACACCTGGCTGCATATACTGGGGACACCTATACACCTGGCTGCATATACTGGGGACACCTATACACCTGGCTGCATATACTGGGGACTCCTATACACCTGGCTGCATATACTGGGGACACCTATACACCTGGCTACATATACTGGGGACACCTATACAGCTGGCTGCATATACTGGGGACACCTATACACCTGGCTGCATATACTGGGGACACCTATACACCTGGCTGCATATACTGGGGACTCCTATACACCTGGCTGCATATACTGGGGACTCCTATACACCTGGCTGCATATACTGGGGACTCCTATACACCTGGCTGCATATACTGGGGACTCCTATACACCTGGCTGCATATACTGGGGACTCCTATACACCTGGCTGCATATACTGGGGGCTCCTATACACCTGGCTGCATATACTGGGGACTCCTATACACCTGGCTGCATATACTGGGGACTCCTATACACCTGGCTGCATATACTGGGGACATCTATACACCTGGCTACATATACTGGGGACTCCTATACACCTGGCTGCATATACTGGGGACTCCTATACACCTGGCTGCATATACTGGGGACTCCTATACACCTGGCTGCATATACTGGGGACACCTATACACCTGGCTGCATATACTGGGGACACCTATACACCTAGCTACATATACTGGGGAGACCTATACACCTGGCTGCATATACTGGGGACACCTATACACCTGGCTACATATACTGGGGACACCTATACACCTGGCTACATATACTGGGGACACCTATACACCTGGCTACATATACTGGGGACACCTATACACCTGGCTGCATATACTGGGGACACCTATACACCTGGCTGCATATACTGGGGACACCTATACACCTGGCTGCATATACTGGGGACACCTATACACCTGGCTGCATATACTGGGGACACCTATACACCTGGCTGCATATACTGGGGACACCTATACACCTGGCTGCATATACTGGGGACACCTATACACCTGGCTGCATATACTGGGGACTCCTATACACCTGGCTGCATATACTGGGGACACCTATACACCTGGCTACATATACTGGGGACACCTATGCACCTGGCTACATATACTGGGGACTCCTATGCACCTGGCTGCATATACTGGGGACTCCTATGCACCTGGCTGCATATACTGGGGACACCTATGCACCTGGCTGCATATACTGGGGACACCTATACACCTGGCTGCATATACTGGGGACACCTATACACCTGGCTGCATATACTGGGGACACCTATACACCTGGCTGCATATACTGGGGACACCTATACACCTGGCTGCATATACTGGGGACACCTATACACCTGGCTGCATATACTGGGGACACCTATACACCTGGCTGCATATACTGGGGACTCCTATACACCTGGCTGCATATACTGGGGACACCTATACACCTGGCTACATATACTGGGGACACCTATACACCTGGCTACATATACTGGGGACACCTATACACCTGGCTACATATACTGGGGACTCCTATGCACCTGGCTGCATATACTGGGGACACCTATACACCTGGCTGCATATACTGGGGAGATACTTAAAATTGATATATTACTAATTTTAAAAATGTGAATATGAAGGAAAATGAACCAGGATAGAAAGGACCAGTGTGGTTTGAATTATAAAACCACATATTTTTCTTAGGAAATCTTTATGGTATGCGTAACTAGGGGTGTGACGGGGCGTGATCAGGGGTGTGGCAGGGGCGTGGAAGGGGCGTGGCTTAAGTGTCCCTCTTTCTCATCTCAAAATGTTGGGAGGTATGGTATATGGATTTTTCCTTTAAAAATAATACCAGTTGCCCGACTCCCCTGCTGATCCTATGTCTCTAATACTTTTAGCCACAGCCCCTGAATAGACATGTAGATCAGGTGCTCTGACTGAAGTCAGACTGGATTAGCTGCATGCTTGTTTCAGGTGTGTGATTCAGCCACTACTGCAGCAAAAGAGATCATCAGGAGTGCCAAGCAACTGGTATTGTTTAAAAGGAAACATCCATACACCTCAGTTTAGGTTCCCTTAAACCAGGCCAGCCAGCGGAGGAACGGAGCAGCCCTGGAGGATGGCGAGGGAGCCCACAGGGGGCTGGAGGAAGTGCCAAGTATAAATGCTTGTACACTTTAAAGTAGGGATGATCAATGAGATGCAAATATTTGAGTTCATGCAGATTTATGCAGAGCTGTGGAGTAGCTACAAAAATCATCCAACTCTGACTCCTCAGTTTAGTGAAACCAACGATTCCAGGTACCAAAATTGCTTCAACTGACTTCAGCTCCACAGCTCAGGATGTATGTAAATTTGTATGCAAATATATTCAGCTTGGAAGTTGACCAGTCAAGTCCCACACAGGTTCAATTGATTGGTTCATTTTCAAGCTGCATATATTTGCATAAACATTTAGACAAATACGCATGAACTTATTTGTGTTTCATTGATCATCCCTACTTTAAAGGGGAGCTGAAGAGAGGGGTATATGGAGGCTGCCATGTTTATTTCCTTTTATGCAATACCAGTTGCCTGGCAGCCCTGCTGATCCTCTTCCTCTAATACTATTAGCCATAGCCCCTGAACAAGCATGCAGCATATCAGGTGTTTCAGACTTTAAAGTCAGATCTGACAAGACTAGCTGCATGCTTGTTTCTGGTGTTATTCAGATACTACTGCAGAGAAATAGACCAGCAGGGCTGCCAGGCAACTGGTATTGATGAAAAGGAAATAAATATGGCAGCCACCGTATACCTCTTACTTCAGTTCCCCTTTAAAGTACAGTGGGCTCTATTCAGAAAACACTATTGCATTTGTTAATGCTCAAAACAGCTGATTTTTCTGATCACCTTAATAAATTACAATTCACTAAACTTGTTACCACACAAACAAAAAAAGAAAAAAAACATTTCCCGACTAGTGAGGTAAATTACCGACTTATGCCGGGAAATATCAATTCACAATGCTTTGCACAGTTCATTTACCGGACAAAAGCGTTTGGTAATTTTCTCCAGCCCACAGCAGCCAACAACCTGCTCTCCTCATGCTGTCTCTGTGCAGTAACTTGACAGACAGACTTTGGGGAGAACCTGGCAGCCAATAGGGAGAGCCACACAGCCTGCTTCTCATGCTAATTGGATGCAATAGGTATGCAGGTGGGACTTTCAGTGTATCAATGCAGAGACAAGCTACAACTCTGCCGGCATGCATTTAGATGTGCATATTTGTATTTTAGCACATAGAAGAGCTCCCCCTGGTGGCTCCAGCACATCTACAGGAATGACAGGTGGCACAGTCTGGAAAACCTCTGAGTCACACACACAGCTCCCTGCCTGCTAGAAGGCTGCTAAGTGAAACTTACTGACCAGGGCTTAGTGGATTGAGGCAGTTTGTTCGGTAAATTACCAAACTTCTGCCTCATGGGAGAAAATGTTTGTGGATTTGGAATAAAAAGTGTAAAATACCGCATGAGGTATTTTATCTCCAATTTTTTTTTTCTTACCGAACTGCTTATTGTGAATAGAGCCTATTGAGCACTAATTCATAAAAAGGTAAACCTCTATTTTCTTCCAAACAGAATTGCCATAAGTGAGGTTCCTAACTTAGTATACTTTGGGGTGGGGGTGTTAAGGGCAGCACCATGACTTACCTACTGGGGGCTACTTCAAAGAATCCCGCAGTAGAGTACACTCCCAGCCACAATGCATGCTGCAATGTATACTGGGAGCTGTAGTATGCAGTGCGGCCAGGAGCGCACTCTACAGTGGGATTCTTTTAGGTGCGGCAAGCTGCAGCTGGCAATCATCACAGGGACAAGGGGCTACACGAGCAGCCCCCCCCCCCCCCCCCCCCCAAGTAAGAAATGGTACTCCCTAACCCCCATACCAAGTTCCAAATCTCCCTTATAAAGAGGTTCCATTTGGTACAAAAGTTCTACAGCTGCACTTAAAGGAAACATGAGGCAAACGAAATCAATGTAGCTTTACTTACCTTGGGCTTGCTGCAGCTCCTAGAAGCCTGTGTCCCTCGCAGCAGTTCTGTTGTTGCCCAGTCTTCTGCTGTCCACTCCATAGTGGTCACTGGCTTCTGCACATGCATGGGTGCATGCACCGCTCATGCGCCTGTGGCTGGGAATGTAATGCGCAGTAGTACTGCCCTTGTGCAGAATGCACCCAGGCACGAGAACTCAGGATTGCATGCACACACCCGTGCTTGCACAGAAGACACTGCTGAGGGGGACAAAGGAAGAATGGGTGGCAGCAGAACTGCAGCAAGGACTACACAAGACTTCTAGTCCGGGAGGAGGCTCCAGGTAAGTAAAGCTAAACTGATTTAAAGGAGGAACTGTAGTGAAAATGACAACAGAATTACTTATTGTTTACAATATCTATCTATTGATAATTTAGCAAGTGGTTTCCCATTGTGTAATATTTCCTTTCCCTGATTTACATTCTGAAATATATCCCTGGTGGTGAGTGACATCTTTAGTTCTGCCAGGTGATCTGCACGGAATGTTCATTACTGACTTCTATGCACAGAGGAAGATACTGCTTGCTTGTTGGAAAAAGCCACAATTTCCCACAATGCAATGAGGGTCAAAGACAGCAAACTGTCAGGACATCACACTGTGGGAGGGGCTTCACCACAATATCCACCATACATACCCTCCTGATCTATTTGAGAAAAGGTAAATATTGCTTGTGGGAAAGGGGGCATCAGCTACTTACTGAAATGTAGATAAATCCCTGATGTAAAAGGAACCCAAGGTGTGAGACCTATGGAAGCTGACATGTAGTTCCTTTTAAAAAAATGCCAGTTGCTTGGCAGTCCTGCTGGTCTATTTGGTTGCAGTAATGCATGAATCACACCAGAAACAAGCATGCAGCTAATCTTGTTAGAACACTCAGAACCACCTGACATGCTGCAAGCTTGTTCAGGGTCTATAGCTAAAAATATTACAGGCAGGGGATTGGCAGGAAAGCCAGGAAACTGGTATTGCTTAAAAGGAAATAAATATGACAGCCTCCATATACCTCTCACCTCAGGTATCCCTTTAAGCGGTGCTGGTGGCTACTCTTGCTGTGCTAAGCAAGCTGACACAAGCCCAGTCCTAATGCAGTTGGCCACTTACCTACACTTTAAAACTCAGCTCTCCTCTCCCTGTGTGATGGGAGGCGGCTGCTGTGTGATGGGGAAGGGGGCAGATGCAGTTTCTGTGTGACCGGGGAGGCAGCTGCTGCGTGACTGGGGGCAGCTGCTTATGGCTGTGTGATGGGGGGGGGGGGCAGATATGGCTTCTGTGTGACTGGGGAGCTGCTGCTGCGTAACTGGGGGCAGCTGCTTATGGCTGTGTGATGGAGGGGGGGGGGCAGATATGGCTTCTGTGTGACTGGGGAGCTGCTGCTGCTGGCTATGTGATTGCTGCTGCTGCTGGCTGGGGGCTGCTGCTGGCTGTATGCTGCTGGCTGTATGCTGCTGGCTGGGGGCTTGTGCTGCTGCTGGCTGTGTGCTGGGGGCAGCTGCTGCTGCTGGCCGTGTGCGGGGGGCTTGTGCTGCTGCTGGCTGTGTGCTGGGGGCATGTGCTGCTGCTGGCTGTGTGCTGGGGGCTTGTGCTGCTGCTGGCTGTGTGCTGGGGGCTTGTGCTGCTGCTGGCTGTGTGCTGGGGGCTTGTGCTGCTGCTGGCTGTGTGCTGGGGGCTTGTGCTGCTGTTGGCTGTGTGCTGGGGGCTTGTGCTGCTGTTGGCTGTGTGATGTGTGCTGCTGGCTGGGGGCTGCTGGCTTTGTGCTGGGGGCTGCTGCTGCTGGCTGTGTGCTGAGGACTGCTGCTGGCTGTGTACTGAGGGCTGCTGCTGGCTGTGTGCTGAGGGCTGCTGCTGGCTGTGTGCTGAGGGCTGCTGCTGGCTGTGTGCTGGGGGCTTGTGCTGCTGCTGGCTGTGTGCTGGGTGCAGCTGCTGCTGGCTGTGCGCTGAGGGCTGCTGCTGGCTGTGCGCTGAGGGCTGCTGCTGGCTGTGCGCTGAGGGCTGCTGCTGGCTGTGCGCTGGGGGCAGCTGCTGCTGGCTGTGTGCTGGGGGCAGCTGCTGCTGGCTGTGTGCTGGGGGCAGCTGCTGCTGGCTGTGTGCTGGGGGCAGCTGCTGCTGGCTGTGTGCTGGGGGCAGCTGCTGCTGGCTGTGTGCTGGGGGCAGCTGCTGCTGGCTGTGTGCTGGGGGCTTGTGCTGCTGCTGGCTGTGTGCTGGGGGCTTGTGCTGCTGCTGGCTGTGTGCTGGGGGCTTGTGCTGCTGCTGGCTGTGTGCTGGGGGCTTGTGCTGCTGCTGGCTGTGTGCTGGGGGCTTGTGCTGCTGCTGGCTGTGTGCTGGGGGCTTGTGCTGCTGCTGGCTGTGTGCTGGGGGCTTGTGCTGCTGCTGGCTGTGTGCTGGGGGCTTGTGCTGCTGCTGGCTGGGGGCTTGTGCTGCTGCTGCTGCTGCTGCTGCTGCTGCCTGCGGTGTGCTGGGGGCTTGTGCTGCTGCCTGCGGTGTGCTGGGGGCTTGTGCTGCTGGCTGTGTGCTGGGGGCGGCTGTTGTGCATGCACAATCTGTGCCCCTCTCCCTCCCCCTAACAGAGAATATGTGAGCTCAGCTAGTTAAGCCTCCTTTCCACGGACCGCTGATAGTCAGTTAAATGCCTCTCAAACTCTCTCAACTGCTCACTTCTGCCTGGTAAATGCTTCCTGATTCATGAGGCTAGCTTCTGCTGCTGGAGCAGGCATAAGACATCAAATCCACGCCCCCTGCCTGTGATTGGCCAAGTGGGCAGTGGAATTTATTGTGACAGGCTCAGCCTCAGCCCATAGTGATAGCAGCAGGCTGATGCTAGTGCCAAGCCCCGCCCACAACATGTTACAATGGGCTCTATTCATAAAACATTTGCAGTAAAACAAATCTTGGAGGGAAAACACCACATTGGTATTTTAGACTTGTGTGCTAATTCATAAAAATGTTTACACTTGCGATAATAGGTCGGGGAATTCCCCACTAAACTGGCAGTACTGGCTGAGTTGTTACATTTGCTGGCTGAGTTGATACATTTTCTCCTGCAGAGACCACTAGTATAAAGGAGGCAGCCCCAGCATCCCTTTACATGTGCATTTTTCTGCCTCTCCTCCTGAATCTGCGCTGAGGGCTGGTGCACACCAAAACCCGCTAGCAGATCCGCAAAATGCTAGCAGATTTTTAAACGCTTTTTTTTATTTTTATGAGGCGTTTTGCTAGCGTTTTGCGGATTGCTGCTGCGGTTTTCAGTATAGTAGATTTCATATATTGTTACAGTAAAGCTGTTACTGAACAGCTTCTGTAACAAAACCGCCTGGCAAACCGCTCTGAAGTGCCGTTTTTCAGAGCGGTTTGCGTTTTTCCTATACTTAACATTGAGGCAGAAACGCATCCGCAATCCAAAAAATGCCTCACCCAGGCATTTTTCGTTTCTGCAAAACGCCTCCCGCTCTGATGTGCACCACCCCATTGAGATACATTGACCAAGCAGATCCGCAGCCGCAAGCGGATCTGAAAACGCCCAAAAAGCCGCTCGGTGTGCACCAGCCCTGAATCTGTCTAATTAGTCTTGCTAATCAATTATGTAATTGCTGCAGCTTAGAAAAAGTTCCAGAAATGTTAAACATGCAGGCTTTCTGATGTGAAATTTATCTGAAAACAGGTACCCAAGGGGTTAAAAAAAACCACAGCCTTGGTATTCCAGAATGCCTTGTCTGCTCTCCTCTCACTGCAGCTGCCTGAGAGGTCTGTCTCTCCATTAGCTTGCCTGTCATTGCTGGCTTATGCCTTATCTAAACAGCGGGGTTTCTCCACACACATTCCACCTGCTCTAATCTTTATGAATTAACCTTCAGTGACATGAGGTAGTGATAATCTCCGCACAAGGTGGTAATTTCCCGCACTACACAGGAATGTCAGATTTTCATGCGGAAACAGCCTTTATGAATGCCCACTTTGCTAAATGGTCAGGAAAGTCAGCTGTTTTGAGCGGAAAACTTGCGGTAAAGTTTTATGAATAGAGCCCATTATGAGTTCCCTGCTGTATGAGACAGTCCCACCCCTCAGTTTAACCAGCCAGTTACTGCAAGCCAGCATCAGCCTTTGTCCCTCCCCTTGGCCAATGATCTCTCCAGTTTATTTTTCCCTCCGATTTGGCCCCGTGAGGATGTGGTAACGTGAGGATGGTTATGTGAGTGGCTGACTGCAGGAGCATTTCCCGGCATTGCAGAGGCTAGATTGGATCGGAGCAGTGCTTTTCAGTGCTGCTAGATTTGGGCGCAGCCGGCGCCTCCATAGACTACAATAGGAATCACTCCTATTGCAGCGCTCAGTGAGTAACGTCGGTTCTGTCAGGAGACGGAGCCGAGGTTGCTTAAAAAACACAATAATTCGGCCTCCAGCAATCGCTGGAAGCCGAATTATTTAATTCCCCCACTATCAATGTCGGCCTGGAGGAAGAATAGTAATTAAAACGGCCCGGACTTGTGCAGAAGCAGGATCAGCCATATACCGCTGTATTCTGCGCCCAAGTCTACCGGCGCCGATTTCAAATGTACTCAGATTGGATGGCTAAGGAAGCCTTATATAAACAATGTTCTCTTTGCTGCAGCTCACATTTCAATGGCAGCCCTGACAATAGAGAGGCTGCAGCTGGGATATCACACACACCAGTAGCGTTCCTACCTAAGGGCGCAGGGGGGCGTGGCGCACCGGGTGCCAGACAGCCAGGGGGTGTCGCCACGACCCCTCTACACCTGACTAAGGAGGGGAAGAGCAGCGCTAGGAGGAAGGGTGAAAGCAGGGATAGCGGCGGAGAGGGGAAAATATCCCCCCCTCCCTCACCTGGGTCCCCCTCCTTCTGCCTCTCTTCTCCCTTCAAAAATGCAGGCAGCAGGCCAGGGGCAGTGGGCAGCGAGCAGGCTAGCGCGGAGAATACTCATGTTACTTACGCGTATCAGCCTGGAACGCTGTGTCGCCATCACGTGCCTCTTCTGCGCCTCCAATCATTGGAGGCGCAGTAGAGGCATGTGATGGCGACGCAGCGTTCCAGGCTGATACGCGGAAGTAACGTGAGTATTCTCCGCGCCAGCCTGCTCGCTGCCCACTGCCCCCGGCCCGCTGCCCGCATTTTTGGGGGGAGAAGAGAGGCAGAAGGAGGGGACCCAGGTGAGGGAGGGGGGGATATTTCCCCCCTCCCCGCCGCTATCCCTGCTGTCACCCCTCCTTCTAGCTACACGGGGGGGGGGAGCACTATACTACCTAAACTGGGGGCCACTATTCTACCTAAACTGGGGGCCACTATACTAGCTATACTGGGGGCAGCTAAACGGGGGGGGGGGGGGGGGGGCACTATACTAGCTACACTGGGGGCATCTATGGGGGCCACTATATTACCTAAACTGGGGGGGACACCATACCAGCTACAATGGAGGCAACTATACTATCTAAACTGTGGGCCACTATACTAGCTATACTGGGGCAACTATGGGGGGCACTATACTAGCTATACTGGAGGGCAGCTGTACGGGGGCCACTATACTAGCTACACTGGGAGCAGCAACACTACCTACATTGGGGACAGCAGCTATGCTGCCTATCCTGGGAGCAACTATACTAGCTATATTGGGGCAACTATACTTCCTTCACTGGGGGCAACTAGCTACCTATACTGGGGGCAACTGCTAGCTACCTATACTGGGGGCAGTGGCGGCACTGGGGGGGGGGTGCTTTGGGTGCTGAAGCAGCCCTTAAAATTCTCCAAGCACCCCCCAGCGTGAACTGACTTTCGGCATCTAATAGATGCCGTATCAGTTCACCGCAGCGGCAGAGCAGGGCTATAGTAAAATGCCCGAAGCCCTGCTCTGGAGACTTTGGGAGTTGCTGGCTGCAGAGGATCGTGGGAGCTGCGCACTGGACGGAGGCCGGAACAGGAGCTCTGCTGCAGGTGAGTAAATGTTTTTTTTTTTTTATTATTTATATCAGCAGCCAGGGGTAGCGTTTATGTTCTGGCCAGGTCTGCTACACGATTGAAGTGTTTTCTGGACAGGTCTGCCACACGATTGCATGTATTTTCTGGTCAAATCTGCTACATGATTGCATGTATTTTCTGGGCAAATCTGCCGACATGATTGCATGTATTTTCTGGGCAAATCTGCCGACATGATTGCATGTATTTTCTGGGCAAATCTGCCAACATGATTGCATGTATTTTCTGGGCAAATCTGCCGACATGATTGAACGTATTCTCTGGGCAAATCTGCCGACATGATTGAACGTATTCTCTGGGCAAATCTGCCGACATGATTGAACGTATTCTCTGGGCAAATCTGCACACATTACGTGTACTTTCTTGAGAAAACCTGCACAATTATGTGAATTTTCTGGGGAAAGGGTCACCAAAACTTGGGTCCACTGTCTTTGCGTTGCACTTTTAAAGGGAACCCGAGGTGAGAATAATATTGAGGCTGCCATATTTATCTCCTTTTAAGCAATACCAGTTGCCTGGCTGCCGTGCTGGTCCTCTGCCTCTAATTCTTTCAACCACAGACCCTGAACAAGCATGCTTGTTTCTGGTGTCATTCAGTTCACTACTGCAGCCAAATAGATCAGCAGGGCAACTAGTATTGTTTAAAAGGAAATAAATATGGCAGCCTCCATATCACTCTCACCCGGGAGCCGTCACTCCTCTCCTGTCATTAGCTCTGGCTGCAGGTGTGCTGTTACTCCTCTCCTGTCTACCTCTGGCTGCAGCTGTGCTATCACTCCTCTCCTGTCACTACCTCTGGCTGCAGCTGTGCTGTCACTCCTCTCCTGTCACTACCTCTGGCTGCAGGTGAGCCGTCACTCCTCTCCTGTCACTACCTCTGGCTGCAGCTGTGCTGTCACTCCTCTCCTGTCACTACCTCTGGCTGCAGGTGAGCCGCCCGTCACTCCTCTCCTGTCACTACCTCTGGCTGCAGCTGTGCCGTCACTCCTCTCCTGTCACTACCTCTGGCTGCAGCTGTGCCGTCACTCCTCTCCTGTCACTACCTCTGGCTGCAGCTGTGCCGTCACTCCTCTCCTGTCTCTACCTCTGGCTGCAGCTGTGCCGTCACTCCTCTCCTGTCACTACCTCTGCCTGCAGCTGTGCCGTCACTCCTCTCCTGTCAGTACATCTGGCTGCAGCTGTGCCGTCACTCCTCTCCTGTCACTACCTCTGGCTGCAGCTGTGCCGTCACTCCTCTCCTGTCACTACCTCTGGCTGCAGTTGTGCCGTCACTCCTCTCCTGTCACTACCTCTGGCTGCAGCTGTGCCGTCACTCCTCTCCTGTCTCTACCTCTGGCTGCAGCTGTGCCGTCACTCCTCTCCTGTCACTACCTCTGGCTGCAGCTGTGCCGTCACTCCTCTCCTGTCAGTACATCTGGCTGCAGCTGTGCCGTCACTCCTCTCCTGTCAGTACCTCTGGCTGCAGCTGTGCCGTCACTCCTCTCCTGTCACTACCTCTGGCTGCAGCTGTGCCGTCACTCCACTCCTGTCACTACCTCTGGCTGCAGCTGTGCCGTCACTCCTCTCCTGTCACTACCTCTGGCTGCAGCTGTGCCGTCACTCCTCTCCTGTCTCTACCTCTGGCTGCAGCTGTGCCGTCACTCCTCTCCTGTCACTACCTCTGGCTGCAGCTGTGCTGTCACTCCTCTCCTGTCAGTACATCTGGCTGCAGCTGTGCCGTCACTCCTCTCCTGTCACTACCTCTGGCTGCAGCTGTGCCGTCACTCCTCTCCTGTCACTACCTCTGGCTGCAGCTGTGCCGTCACTCCTCTCCTGTCACTACCTCTGGCTGCAGCTGTGCCGTCACTCCTCTCCTGTCTCTACCTCTGGCTGCAGCTGTGCCGTCACTCCTCTCCTGTCACTACCTCTCGCTGCAGCTGTGCCGTCACTCCTCTCCTGTCAGTACATCTGGCTGCAGCTGTGCCGTCACTCCTCTCCTGTCACTACCTCTGGCTGCAGCTGTGCCGTCACTCCTCTCCTGTCACTACCTCTGGCTGCAGCTGTGCCGTCACTCCTCTCCTGTCAGTACCTCTGGCTGCAGCTGTGAGGTCACTCCTCTCCTGTCACTATATCTGGCTACAGCTGTGCTTCACTCCTCCCCTCTCTCTCACAACGTGTGTGTGTGTGTGTGTGTGTGTGTGTGTGTGTGTGTGTGTGTGTGTGTGTGTGTGTGTGTGTGTGTGTGTGTGTGTGTGTGTGTGTGTGTGTGTGTGTGTGTGTGTGTGTTTTTTTTAAGTGAGAAAGGGTTTCTGAAAATTGACTATTTGGGTGTGTTAAGACGTGTGCAATTGGTGGCACTATTAGTTGGTTGGAGAGGGATCGTTCCTATGACTAGTATCCTTTGTGTGTGGTGGGCCAGCTGTATGTGATTATTGCTAACAACAATGTGGGGGAGGGCAAGCTTTCTTTAGAACTGATACAAAGGCCTTAGTCTTGTCACAGATTGCCCAGAGGAGCCGATAGTCGTATCCCTTGGAGTGCCTTGAATGTTTCAAGTAATTAACTGTAAATACTTCTATACTTTTGTACATTTACATAAAGTTTGCCGCTAAAGCAGAATTGCAAGCACTGTGCACGCTATGCTGTGGTACTGCTTCTACCATGCGCTGGCAACTTGCGCTCACAACTTACTACCGTCCGCGGGTCAAGTGGCTTACTGACGCAATCCAAACCCACTTTGATTGGCCCAATAGGCTGGGATCACGTCCATTATAGCAACTGGACCTGCAGGGGCTCATGGTGTAGTTAGTGGAGCGGCTAATCGTCAGAAGGAGCGTATGAAAGTTACCAGCACAATGTTAGAGGCACTACTGCAACATAGCGTGTGATGTTTTTGCACTCCTGTCATTTTGGCTGCGCTGCTTCCGCTTCACAGGTTGTTAAAGAGACACTGAAGCGAGACTAAATCTCGCTTCAGGTCTTATATATAGCAGGGGCACGTGTGCCCCTGCTAAAACGCCGCTATCCCGCGGCTTAACGGGGGTCCCTTCACCCCCAACCCACCCCCCGCAAACCTGGGTCGGAAAAAGGTCGCTGGAGCTGATCTTCCTGGAGGCAGGGCTAACGGCTGCAGCCCTGCCTCCAGTCGCGTCTATCAGATGCGCATCGCCGCCTCTCCCCCGCCCCTCTCAGTGAAGGAAGACTGAGAGGGGCGGGGGAGAGGCGGAGGTACGCGTCTGACAGACGCGCATGGGGCAGGGCTGCGGCGGTTAGCCCTGCCCCAACCAGGAAGCGCTCCCCCGCTGCTCGGAGGGGGTTTGGGGGGACAGGGACCCCCGTTAAGCCGCGCTATAGCGGCGTTTTAGCAGGGGCACGCATGCCCCTGCTAGCTATGGGGTCTGAAGCGAGATCTATTCTCGCTTCAGACTCTCTTTAAATCAACCTCAGTGCCTCACCCAAGACAATTGTATTACTTGTTTGTTTTGCTTGTAAATAGTTTTTTTTTTTTTTTCAACAGGTCAAGTTTCATTTATTCATATCGTTCTTAGTTGTTTTTAAAAAGTTGTACAATAGATTTCATTTTTACCTTACAAAGAAAACACTTTGGCTTTGTTCTCCTTTGCAGCAGCCCATTTCCATCAGAGCACAAGTCAGTCTTTAGCCTACATTTCTCCCAGGGCCATGATGTAAAAACCGTGGCCTCTTCTCCCGCCACCCACCCACACCTAACATAGTTTTGCTCTTTTCATGTTCAATATTGTTCTTCCAGCAATGTTACTGCCGCACAACCCATAGGATTTTATTTATCATTCTAATTAGAAGTCTTGTGGAAAGAGACCACATTTTTAATAAAACAATCGATAGGATGGGGCACAAAAATTTAAAATTTCAATTAAGGGTTGACAAAGGTGGCGTTTTTCCAATTGGAGAATCTAAAAGTGTATATTCAAATTTAAATAACAAATAAGACAATTGAAACAGCCATTAGTGGATCGCCCAGGGCCGGCCCGCCATGAGGCGAGGTGAAACTTTTGCCGCCCCGTGGGTGTGGGGGAGGCGCCCGAGCTGGAGGGGATAGCGGGCAGGAAGGGGGTATTGGGCCTAGCGGCGGGGAGCGGAGGACGGGGGAGCCAGGCGAGGGGGGGGGGTCCGACCCCCCTCCCCGCCGCTAGGCCCAATACCCCCTTCCTGCCAGCTATCCCCTCCAGCTCGGGCGGCCCCCCCATGGCCTGGGGGGGGGGCGATTTCTTTCAAGATTGCCTCAGGCGGCAAAAAGTCTAGGGCCGGGCCTGGGATCGCCTAACAGGGATCAGAAAGGATTTTTTTTCCCCATGCTATACTTATATTGTCCTTTTAGTGTGTCATGGTTTTTTTCGCCTTTCTCTGGTTCAATTCTTTTTTTTTTTTTTCTTTTTTTGAGGATTTCCATATTTGTCTATTAAATTTTCCAACTTACATTGTAATGACATGTTAGATGGTTTGTGTTAGTGTTCTGAATAAATCTATTAGAAATCCTCAGAATCTGTGTTTCTGTGTAAATTTGATCACAACATGAATATAATGGAGATATATATATATATATATAGAGATATATATATATATATATATATATATATATATATATATATATATATATATATATATATATATATATATATACATATATACAGTAATTCTAGATATATACAGTACATTCTAGATAGATAGATATCTAGAATGTACTGTATTTTCCGCCTATAAGACGCACTTTTCTACAACAAAAATGGGGAGAAAAAGTCCCTGCGTCTTATACGGCAAAGGCAGGGAATCCCTGAATTCTGAACGCCCGCCGATACGAACCGCTGCCACGTCGGGGATTCCCTGCCTGTGTGCGTCCTCGTCTCCTCCTCCTGTCTAACCACCTGTCACTTCTGTCCTCACCATGGTCCTCCTGTCCGCCAGCGGTGAAATCAGCTGCAGTCGGTAGCATATAGGCAGCCCCGGGTCCTCGCAGCTAGGGAAGAACGGAGAACAGGGGCCAGCAGGACATGGAGCGGGGACAGTGGAACAGAACGCAGAGCAGGGGACAGCGGCACAGCACTAAATAGGTGAGCTTCGGGCCTTGGCCAGCCACATGTAGTCAGAACGCGTTCTGGTCGGCCAAAGTCCAAAATTGTGCAGCATTTTGTAATTTGGCCGCCTCAGGCAGCCACTTCGCATTGTGACCGGCCAGAACTTGAAGTGGCCAGATTTCGGGTTCTGGCCGTAACCTATATAAAAGAATATATATACCCACACTGTAAGGGGTATACCCACGGGACAGTACCTACGAGCTAGGCGAAATTGTTCAGATGATAGTACCTTTAGGGCAGAGGCCAATAGGCTGAGATCTAGGTTTAAGGAAAGGGGATACCCCGACGGTACTCTTAGAAGGGCATTTAAAAGGGCGGATGCCAGTAGCCGCACATCCCTTTTATCAGATAAATTTCGGGCTACACGGGATGGTGGGGACGCGGTGCACTTTTGCACTAGGTTCTCAGCCCAACAAAAACAGATCGATCACATAATTAAGAAACATTGGCATATCCTTACCAATGATGCTAAACTTGGTAGATATGTTCCTGAAAGACCTTTGTTCTCGTTCCGACGGTCACCTTCCTTAAGAGACAGGTTGGTCAATAGTCACTTCGTGAACCCTCTAACAACATCTAAACATTGTAAGGTACTGGGTACATACACATGTGGCGGCTGTACCATGTGTAGATATGTACAGGTGGGTCGAGATGTTAGGCTACCGGATGGCAGGAATTGGACACTTGCTCACTACGTAAACTGCAATACCACGTTGGTCGTTTATCTTTTGATGTGCCCTTGTGGTGCATTCTATATAGGTAAAACGAAACGTGAGCTGCGGGCTAGAATTTCTGATCATGTGACTAATATAAAAAGTAAGTCCGTGTCCAATCTGACTCCGGTGGCCAGACATTTTAAGACCATGCACGCAGGAAATCCCACTAAAATGCGTTTTATTGTTCTAGATCGCATTCACGCATCCCTTAGAGGAGGTGATATGGACAGACTTATTACAACGGGAATCCAGATGGATCTTTGACCTTGAGGCTACGGTACCTCCAGGTCTTAATGAAAATACCAGTTACACGTCTTTTCTGCCCATGTGATGTCCCGGATGTTAATCTGAGGCATCAGGAAACACCAGTTGTCTGTGTTCACCCTGTGCACCCAAGCGGGTGCACGCTATATCCTCCGTAAAATGGGGGGCTTCCCCTGATGTTTTCATTGCCAGGCGCTTTTCTGATGCAGGATAATATATATAATTTTGAGATGCTCTTTGCATCTATATTTGGTGGAGGTTTCTTTATGTATACCCCCATTTGGATTATCTTCAAGTGATATATGATGGAACCATCAGACCAATATATTTATATTAGATTTTTTCTTCTTTTCTCTTGTTTTCTTTTTTGTGTGTGTACTTTTTCATTCATATATTTTTTCTTTTTGTTAATAAGTTTGGGTTTTGATTTATGGTTAGTTCGGTTACCTGGTTGGGGCTCTCTTTTCTTTCCCTGTCCGTTGGTGTTGTGCTGGTGGGCCTGCCCCGCCCGCCCCCTCTGCTGCTGCCGCCGGGGGTGGCTGGGGCTTGGTGGACGCGGCGGTTGGTGGGTGGTGTGGTGCCTGGTAGGTCCGGCCACCTGCTTTCGCTGCGTCCGCCTGCCCCTGTCGCTCTGTGTGCGGTGATCGGGCGGCTGGGCGTGGTTTGGCGGACGCTGTGGTGGGTTACTATGGTGGCCTGCCGCTGTGTCTGCCTGCCCCGCTCATCCGCCCGGCGTTGGCTGGCGGTGGGGGCGGGCGGGGCCGGCCCACTGGTGACGTGCTGCGGGCGATGGGGGGATAAGATCCCCGGGGGGGGGGGGGGGGGGGGGAACAGAGCTGCAGCGACACTTGCCTCCAGAGGAAGCCGGAAGTCCGGCGAAACCGGTCGAGGACGCATGTGCTGCGTCCCCGACCTCCATCTTCCCCCACACGTGGATCCACTGTGAAGCTACCTCATTCCACATGGGAATCAGCGCACCAACCTTGCTTCAGGACTCAGCCGCCTTCTGATCATGTAAGCCAGTTATGCTGTGGCACCCATCGGTCCATTGCTCTGCCTGACATTACTCTGCAGCCCTGTGTCAGCGAGACAAGTTATTTGGTTCAATACAAACTTTGTGTGCTAACAAGCAATTGCCACTGTGGGTTGAACCTTGGTTATGCGGTTTGCTGTTAACATTGCTACAACAACTTGGCTTTGTGTGTGGATCTTGCACCCTCCTGCTTATTGCTTTCAGCCAACTTCACTACTGCTGTTTAAGCCGATATATGCATGCATGAATATTAGACCTGCTGCTTAGAGGCCGATGGAAGGCTGGCTGCTGTGTTTGCTTGTGGCTGCTACCTAACCTTTGCTACATCAAGTGTGCTTTGCATGGAACTGTGCCATTCAATATTGCCTATTACGAACTTATCAAGCCATCATCATCATATTGTTTATGCTGGAATCACGATGTTGTTACATCCAAATGCATGAATTATAATCAATTGGAGGACTGCCAGTGGAATCCTTCTTTCAACAATATTACATGGTTGCATGTCAACTGCTTTGCCCTTTGTTTATTTCTAACATCAACAGAAGGGCCATTAACTCACATAACATCTCATAGGTTACCACAGAGGTTGATTTTCATCAGTGTGATTATCCCGTTGGTTCTGGGTTTTTTATCCCCGGGGGGGGGGAGGTTACTGGGGGTACGGGGGGGGGGGGGCACATTTTTAACATTGATGTTTTTTTAAAAAATATGTTTACAATTTTGAATTAATAAAGTCTTTTTGAAATATTAACAGGTAAATTGCGATTTGTGCTCAACCGGGTCATACCCACTTTTCCCTTTCTATCTCACTAGTTTTTGATATATAAAAGAATCCGGTGTACACATCAGATATATACAGTCACAATCAGATATGTTTATCTTACTTTAAAAATGTGGGGACTGCTTTATTGAAGCAGGACAAGTAACTATTTTTTGATTGGTTTATTTCATTTTTGTGGGCTATACACAGCTATTGCTGTATATAATTTATGATGACTATTATCTGAGAAATAGAACGTTTTATCATATTTTCTATTTTAATTACAGTTTAAATTCATTAGGAGTCTGAGTCGGTGCATTCTACTTCGCGTATTGGAAAACCAACAGTATTTAACCATCTTAGCGGTATGGACGAGCTCAGCTCGTCCATCACCGCCGATGGCTGCCGCTCAGGCCCTGCTGGGCCGATTTCGATGAAATAAAGTGCAGCACACGCAGCCGGCACTTTGCCAGCCGCGTGTGCTGCCCGATCGCCGCCGCTCTGCGGCGATTCGCCGCGAGCAGCGGCGAAAGAGGGTCCCCCCAGCCGCCTGAGCCCTGCGCAGCCGGAACAAATAGTTCCGGCCAGCGCTAAGGGCTGGATCGGAGGCGGCTGACGTCAGGACGTCGGCTGACGTCCATGACGTCACTCCGCTCGTCGCCATGGCGACAGGAGAAGCCAAACACGGAAGGCTGCTCATTGCGGCCTTCCGTGTTAATTTTAGCCGCCGGAGGCGATCAGAAGAACGCCTCCGGAGCGCCATCTAGTGGGCTTTCATGCAGCCAACTTTCAGTTGGCTGCATGAAATAGTTTTTTTAATTTACAAAAAACCCTCATGCAGCCGCCCTGGCGATCTTAATAGAACGCCAGGGTGGTTAAAAATGATAATACAAATAAAGCTTGACTTTTTATTAGGAAGTAAATATTTAAAACAATTAGTAATCAAGCATTTCAGCCGCATCAAAATCGTTGCCATAATAAAACCCCTTGTAAATTCCCTGAGGGTCTGGAAAAGTGTTTCGCACACTTTTTACGGTGCAAGATGGGATTGGACGCCTCCTCCCTTTCCCAAGATAGCCATAAATCCATGACGCAAAAGAACGATATGCGGTTCTATGGAGTTTTCTGAAAAATAAAATTGTAGTTAATGAAGAGTACACTTCTTTATAGATTAGAAGAGAACTGTAAAGGTAGCCATACACTGGTCGATTTGCCATTAGATCGACCAACTGACAGATCTCTATCTGATCAAATCTGATCAGAGAGGGATCAAATGGCTGTCTTTACTGCAAATAGAGTGTGAATCGATTTCAGCCTGAAACCGATCACAATCTGTTGAGCTGCTCCTGCCGCCTGTCTCCCCCCCCCCCCCCCCGTATATATTACCTGAAGCTAGCTCCGGGGTCCTCTTCTCCGCGCTGCACCGCATCCCAGCATCCCGCACCGCATCCCAGCGTACACTGTGTCACTCCGTGACCAGGAAGCTCAAATACAGCACCCTCTATTTGAACTTCCTGGTCACTGGAGAGACACAGGAAGTTAAGCTAGCCATACACTGCACGCTGGGATGGAGCAGGAACAGAGTGGTGCAGTGTGGAGAAGATGCCCGGGAGCCAGCGTCAGGTAATGTATACCTGTATCAGATCGGCCGCCGCTAGCGACGCGCTCCCTACCCGTGGGCGATCGATGGTAATTTCCCGCACGGCGCGATTGATGGACCGATCCGATTTCGGGAGGAAATCGGATCGGCGGGTGTGTTTAGCGCGAACGATTGGCAGCAGATTCGATCCCAGTGATTGAATCTGCTGTCGAACGGCGGCAAATCGGGCCCGTGTATGGCCAGCTTAAGGATAGAGATTAGTTACCTGTGATATACATCGGCAGGAGGATGAGTTGTATTGTTCGGATGAGTCCTAAAAAGAGCTTCCACAATAATTGGGTTTGTGCAAAGGTGATGAAAGTCTGAGATTTGTGTAATACATTGTAAGTCATCAGGTATGAAAGACTTGATGTCCTCGGCATCCTGGCAGCAGATGCTTTCTAAGTCCGTTGGCATGGAAATACAGTTTCCACATAAACACCAGTTGCTGTTCCCAATTCTACCTGTAACTGGTGCATGGTCAGATGTTGATGCCTCTGACCCTTGATTGTCTGTCTGTAAGGGCCTTCTTGGATTGAATGGGAAGCTGCAATCTTCATCAAAACATGGGAAAGTAGCGTAGATCTCGTCCATAACCATTTGTGTCTAAATTAAGAAAACACACTCATTACACTCTATAGAAGTACTAAAATTGATATAGACTTTGCAAATGATAAAAAATAGCAAAATAATTAAATGGGTATAAAAATACTGTTTGTGGCCAACAAGATCCTTCCATTCATTCAGGTTTCTGAAGCAATTGAATTACCTTTCTAAACCACTATACATTTTTTCAACCACAATTGTCATTTTCACTAAATTAGGATCTCTTCTGCTCCATACTTGTGGTGCATTTCTACTTTTTGGCGAAGGGTTAAGGGCGCTGCCACATGACATATTTTACTATTCCGTTATCGAATTGCATTTATTTCCCCATTGCAAGTACACCGGCCCATCACAAGGCCACCCTCATCAATGGTGCGTTGTTTATTTCACTTTACAATTGCAGTGTCTGATGCAGTGTTGCTGTGTTTGTCAAGTCAATGGGAGTGCATGCAACTCACATTGCAAACATAGTGTTATGCGATTTGTACTGCGATTTCACATTGGGAACATTTTACATCAACCTTTGCATGTCAGGAAACACAATAGTGCACACAGATCAAACATGAAACTCACTGTGAAACATGCACTTGCCAGGAGCAGCTATCACAATGTCATTCTATGTCATCATGACCTCACTAACGCAGAGCTAGTGATAGGCCCACTGCACCTGATGGGGTGCTGGCAGGTAGAAGGATACTTTCCAAGCCTCCAGTAACATCTAGCAGCCTTGCTCTAACTCCTCGTGGTGTCTTTATCGGGTTCCAGCATCCAAGTACATAAGCTGGCCTGTCACCTGACCCAATGCGGGTCATGTGCGGCAGAAGATGGAAAGATGCTTGCAAGGAGATACATACAGGCTGCTACTAGATGTCACTGTATGATCAGTGACTATTTCAGGATGATTTTTTTTTTCTTGGATGCTCAAGCAACTGGCATGCACATATATCTTTCATCAGGCTATCCCTGCTTGTGCCAGATGCTCGGAACTCTACTGTATTATACAAAGCAGGGGAGGACTGGGACCTTTTGGCCTGGGGGGAAAACAGAAACTAGAGGCCCGTTTCACGGCATCCCCAGCCCAAAACCATATCTTTCTTGTTTCCTTCGATGCCATGCAGCTCACAGTCACACACACAATTTAACATTGGCCTGCTATCCCAGGCAGTTTGAAGTGTACCAGAGACTACAAGTAAAGATTTTTTACTTAACCGGGGCTTCCTCCAGCTCCATAAGCTTGTTAGAGTTCCTCGCTGTCCTCCCATGGTGTACTGTTCAGCAATCAGCCCCAGTAACTGGTTCAGTCGCGGCGGTCGGGGTCTTCTGTGCAGTTACAGTGGCTGATTACAGCTGATCGGAGGCACGCGGGAGGACGCCGAGGGACTCAAACGTGTTTATGGGGCAGGAATCCCCGGGTAAGTAAAACAATCTTTGTGCCGCCTCTGGTTATCTTTAAAGCAGGGTAGTAGTCTTCGTAATTTTGGGTACCTGATAGTGGCATAGCTATGAACCACAGTGCAAGTTTTACGTTAGGCCCCCACAAGCACTCTATACATAACAAATGATACGTCACACTAAAACCTGCCAAGGACAATCACAGAGGTGCAAGAAGGGGACGGGGAACAGTTTGTTAATGACTATAGCTCAAAGCATCTATAGAAGTGATTATTACCAGCACAGGACCAATAGAGAGCTAATACTGCAGTTGAGGGAGGGCTCCTCTGGCCCAGGAGCAGTCGCAACCTCTGCACCCCCCATTGCTACACCACTGGTACCTGGAGTCGGTGGTTTCATAAACTGAGGAGTCTGATGATTTTTGTACCAACCCCACAGCCCTCGTTTAAAGGAAACCTGAGGTGTTTATTAGTGGTGTATTTATACTTAACCTGGTGCTTCCACCATGGGGCATGAGGTGCATGGGCTCCCTCACCATCTCTCCAGCTGATCCGTTCTCTTGTTATTGTCGCTGGTAGTCTGGCCATTCACTTTTAGGCAAGCTCTTCTGCACATGCACAGCGGCGAGCACACTCCTGTTGCAGCAGAAAGCATTCCGTGCCTGCGCAGGTGTACATCGCTGCACTGAAAAGCACAGCTGGCAGTGACTGCCCAGATTCACGGCAGGGATAACGAGAGAATGGAGAGGCCGTGGAGACCATAAACGAGCCCATGGACTTCATAGGGTTGGAGGAAGCCCCAGGTTACGTATAAAAACACCACTAATTAACTTGTCCCCCACTCACTGCTACTACCTACCTGGCCACCCGGGGCATCAATCGAAAAAAAGAGCAAGGAGAAATTTGGGTGCCCAGTAATGCCAATAGTAAAATATTGGTATTTAATAGCATAATTTTGCCATTAATGTGTCAAATATAGGAGTTAAATACTGATGATATTTTACTATGGCTAAAGGTGCCCATACAGGCTACAATAAAAAAAACAATTGGGGAAAAATCTGTATATTCGATGTAACGGATAAGTCAAACAAAAGGATCTATTCGAAACTGATGTATTTGAAAAAAAAATATATATATATATTGTACCATGTATGGGCACCATAAGCCTATTCTCACGCAGAACCCTCCCCCTGAAGCCTAACCTTAATCACCCCTCCACAAACTACCTACCTGATGCCTAACCCTAAGACAATTACTACCTGATACCTAACCCCAACCCACCGCACAAACTACCTACATGAAGCCTAACCCCCCTTGCACAAACTACCTGCCTGATGTCTAACCCCATCCCTCTCCCCTCACAGACTACCTGCCACCTAACCCTAAACCCCTCCTCACAAACTTCCTTCCTGATGACTAACACACACACACACACACACACACACACACACACACACACACACACACACACACACACTTTCTCCACACAAATTACCTGTCTGTGGCTGATGCCTAACCTTAAAGGAGTCATCAGGGAAAAAGTCTAAAATAAGTGGTACTTACCGGGGGCTTCCTCCAGCTCCAAGCTTCCAGAACGTCCCTCGCCGCAACTCTGCTCGCAGTCATTCACCGCAGGTCCGTCCCGGTCCCTGGCGATGACGTCAGAGCGACCTCCAGGTCGCTCTGTACTGCGCCTGTGCGAGCACCGCTGTGAATCACCGCCATGTGGGGCGGAGCGGACTGCTCAGTACTACTGCGCCTGTGCAGTCTGCTCCGGCCCATGTGACGGCGATTGACAGCGCCGCTCGCACAGGCGCAGTACAGAGCGACCTGGAGGTCGCTCTGACGTCATCACCGGGACGGACCTGCTGTGAGCGGCTGCGAGCAGAGTTGCGGCGAGGGACATGCTGGGAGCTTGGGGCTGGAGGAAGCCCCCGGTAAGTACCACTTATTCTAGACTTTTTCCCAGATGACTCCTTTAAACAGCGCACACACACAGCTGATGCCTAACCTTCCCCCC
The DNA here is from genome assembly GCF_040937935.1 of Hyperolius riggenbachi. NCBI lineage: Eukaryota > Metazoa > Chordata > Amphibia > Anura > Hyperoliidae > Hyperolius > Hyperolius riggenbachi. Next base: position 287,265,174 of record NC_090653.1, read on the forward strand.
CCCCCTCCTTCTCACCCATACAAAAACTACTGGTTGACACCTAACTGCCTGCCTTGGTGCCTCCCCCTCCCCTGTGGCCAATCACACCACCAGAAAAAAACATTCCCTTGGGCTGGCCCGGGTCAGAACTGCAATATGTGGGGGTGGCAACATCAACAAGTACACAATCAAAATGTATAAAAAAAAACCCTCCTCTGGCGAGTGGTGACCTGGACCCGACCTGATCCCTCTGAGTCCGACTCCAACTCCAATCAGCCCAGCAGAAGGCTCCCTCTGACAGCCAGGCTTCTCCTCAGCAGATAAGTGAGCTGAGCTGGAATGGCTGAGGCTCCAGGCAGGGCCCGGGGGGCGGAGTCAAGTGAGGTGAAGTCCCGACTCCTAACTCCCGGCCAAATAGCGTGAACACGCTCACGCAGCACGCTGCCTGCACGCAGCCACACACCAGGGCACACACGCCACGGCCAGGCCGCCTCAGCCCAGCCCCGATTGGATACTTGAATTACAAGGGGAGGAATTAGGATGGAGGCAGACTGGATCGCGTGCAAGCCGTGCAACTTTATTCATCAGCCTCTGCTCCGCGGAGCCTCCGCCCACACAGTAAGTCTGGCTGACTATTACAGGGGGTGGGCTGGCTTAGTGAGTGCCTGTGGTAATTGGTAAACATCGCACGAGGCTGCGTGCGTACAGCTCGCTACTGTAGTCACTGCGGTCTGCACAACTGTCCTGTGTCTGTACGCCGGCCCTAAGGACTTGGTATTTGAACGGCCCGGGGGGCAATTGCCTCCCGTCCCCCCGGGTCAGTCCGCGCCTGATACAAAGTAAACTTACCCTTTGTGCTCTCTCCTCAGCAGTCATTTCTGAATCCACATATTCCTGTCATCCTGCTGCTTGGAATTCAGTCTGAAAAAAGATTATGTAATAAAAAAATAAAATAAAAAAAGTATATTGCTTGATAGAGATACATACATTCATGTGTATTTAAACATACTGTCACATGAGCCAGGACCAAATGGATTGGGAAACATTTAGGGGTCCCCAAAGTATACAGCGTTCCTCTGATTCACTGGCCAACCCATGCGTTGGAGAAGCATGCATGGGTTGGAAAGAAATAGACTTCCACATTACAAACAGTGGCTCCGGGCTGTCTTGGACTTATGGCCCATACTCACGGGCTATAATTGTCGCTGCAACCACGTGGCACTCGTGTTGTGGCAACAGGTCACCCGTACGTATGGCGTGCGCCCCCCCGAACCGTCGCTGCTGTCGCCAGGCGATTGGCGTGATTCAATCGCCTAGCGACAGTTGGCGCCGCAACTGTCGCTAGTCCGCGTGTGTATGCGGACTAGCGACAGAAACCTAATAGCCGGAGCACTGAGTTTCCGCCGCTTCACTGATCCCTCTTCCATGGTATGTATGCGGAGGGACCTGGCAACGAGCTGTCCCCGAACTGTCGCACACACGCTCCCGTGTGCTAGCGACAATCTACAAAAGTAGCCCGTGAGTATGGGCCATTACTTAGCCCTGTGATGTCACAGGCCCTTGGAAGGTGCCAACATGGCTGGAGACATTTAACACCTTGAGAGACAGTGTGTCTCTAAAGACTATAGGTCCAGGAAGATTATCACCTGATTTAATTATCTCTGTGGGGAGCCGTTGTAATGTGTACAGTAGTGTATTCCAGGTGCTGGACCTTATTGTGTACAGATAGATAAGATAAACTGTTTAAAAGATAAACTGTTTAAACTTTGTATAGTGAGTACCACATGGTTGGGATGGAAAATCCTTCCCAAAGGTGGGGGCTCTGCTGTTGTGTATAAATTGTCTTGTTTGACTGAATAAAGGGAGTTACTGTTTGGAATCACAGAAGTTCAGAGTGCTGTCTCTTGCTTCTGTGCGGGCTTGCTTAAAGTGAACCTAAAGCCTGGAAAAATAAAAGAGTTGAGATTAATGGTGGCTATACACTGGCCCGATTCGCCGCCGTTTCGACAGCAGATTCGATCACTGGGATCGAATCTGCTGCCAATCGTTCGCGCTACACGCCGAATTTCGATCCTTTTCGTCCGATCCCGCCGATCGCTCCGTGCGGAAAATTAGCGTCGATCGCCCGCGGGTAGGGAGCGCGTCACTAGCGGCGTTTGAGTGCCCGACGACTGACGCAATAGAGCCGCATACATTACCTGCTCCGCCGGCACGTCTACGCCCGGTCACCGCTGCTCCGTGTCCGCGCTGGTCTCCGGCATGCTTCAGTTCCTCCGGCCCGGCAGGAAGTTTAAACAGTAGAGGGCTCTCTACTGTTTAAACTTCCTGCCGGGCAGGAAGAAGAAAAGCATGCCGGGGCCGGAGACCAGAGCGGAGACGGAGCAGCGGTGACCTGGGGACTGGAGTCGCGCCGGCGGAGCAGGTAATGTATGCGGGCGGGGGGAGCGGCGGCAGCACCACCACCACCACAACAGATTGTGAACGGTTTCAGGCTGAAATCGGTTCACAATCTGTTTGCAGTAAAGGTAGCCATACGATCCCTCTCTGATCAGATTCGATCAGAGAGGGATCTATCTGTTGGTCGAATCTGATGGCAAATCGACCAGTGTATGGCTACCTTTACTCACCTGGGGCTTCCCTCAGCCCCCTGCAGCCGATCGGTGCCCTCGCAGCCCCGCTCTGACGCTCCAGGACCCGAACACTTCCGGTGTGGCCATCACCGGCCGACAGGCATGGGAACGCGAGTGATTGTTTCGTGTTCCCAGCCTGTATATCACCCCCTATGCTGCTATTGCGGCCAGGAGGGAACGCGAACAATCACTCGCGTTCCCATGCCTGTCGGCCGGTGACGACCAAACCAGAAGCGTTGGCCGGCGGGTCCTGGAGCGTCAGAGCGGGGCTGCGAGGGCACCGATCGGCTGCAGGGGGCTGAGGGAAGCCCCAGGTGAGTTCATCTCATTTTTTTTCCAGGCTTTAGGTTCACTTTAATGACATTGGTTCTGCCCAATGCATAGGTTTATCCCAGTACCGTCCTGCAGCTGAGTTAGTTCCTGAGGTTCTGGTAGCGTTGACTTGACGGAGTGGCCCGGGTCGGGGTCTAGCAAGCGGTTCCGTCACACATACCGTATTTTCCGCCGTATAAGACGCACTTTTTCTCCCCCCAAAATGGGGAGAAAAAGTCCCTGCGTCTTATACGGCAAAGGCAGGGAATCCCCGACCTCCGAATGCCCGCCGATAAGAACCGCCGCCATGTCGGGGATTCCCTGCCTGTGTGTGCCCGCTAGCCGCTCTCTCCCAGTGTCTATGTTCCCCTTTGTAAGTGTAACGCGTTCAGGCAGCCTGATCACATACCACATGGCCGCCGCGATTTCAGGCATCCGTTTCCCTTAATGAAGCTGCTCGGTCTTCTCCTCTCTTGTATGTCCACTCCACTCGTGCGCATGTAAAAGATCGGGCAGCCCGGCTTCCATACAGCTTGACCGCGAGGATTGCAGACCAGTTCTCTGGGCGCGGCTGCCTCTATTGACAGGCTCGTTCTAATTGCGTCATCAGTATGAGCCTGTCAATAGAGGCAGCCGCGCACAGAGAACTGGTCTGCAATCCTCGCGGTCAAGCTGTATGGAAGCCGAGCTGCCCGATCTTTTACATGCGCACGAGTGGAGTGGACATACAAGAGAGGAGAAGACCGAGCAGCTTTATTAAGGGAAACCGATGCCTGAAATCGCGGCGGCCATGTGGTATGTGATCAGGCTGCCTGAACGCGTTACACTTACAAAGGGGAACATAGACACTGGGAGAGAGCGGCCACCCACTTGACACCATTCAATAGGGGCACAGGAGGGTACATAATGGGCACAGGAGGGCACATAAGGGGCACAGGAGGGCACATAAGGGGCACAGGAGGGCACATAAGGGGCACAGGAGGGCACATAATGGGCACAGGGGGGCACATAAGGGGCACATAATGGGTACATAATGGACACAGGGGGCACATAAGGGGCACAGGGGGGCACAGGAGGGCACATAAGGGGCACAGGAGGGTACATAATGGACACAGGAGGGCACATAATGGGCACAGGAGGGTACATAATGGACACAGGAGGGCACATAATGGGCACAGGAGGGTACATAATGGGCACAGAAGGTCACAGGAGGGCACATAAGGGACACCATTTGGGGGAGAGCATGTACAAGACGCTCTTGGAATATGGACGCACTAGGTTTAGTATACATATATTTTTTCCCTGGTTTTTGCCCTCTAAACCTAGGTGCGTCTTATATTCCGGAGCGTCTTATACGGCGCGAAATACGGTACCTCTTCCAGGATGGAACGTTCATCAGAACTTTCTTCCACTTCTGTGTGGATACTACTCATGTGTAAAATCTTCAGACTCACTGGAAGTGTATGACTCATACAGATTTACTAGATCTTCAAGAGTTTCTGGTTCACATTCAGTACTGGAACTTGACATTTTGAACCTATTGGATGATAATCTTACATGATTATAGATTTTTTATTTATTTTTTTTTTAATTATTTTTCAAAAACCAGTAATTATATGCCCCGAACTACAAAGATAAGTAACATATGGCATGTTAGTAAAATGTGTTTCTCAAACACCTGCTTGAAAGTCAAACACAGTAAACTATTTTCCACTCACCAGTTGGGCTAATTTGACACTGGGCTATTTTTATTCAGAGAACAGGGTTACAGTGCAGGTAGAAAAGGCATATTGAGTGTGTTATGCACACCAATACATGCCAATGCAAAGGATACATGTCAATGCATACTACGCCACCATGGGCAGCACAGTGGCATAGTGGTTAGCGCTCTTGCCTTGCAGCGCTGGGTCCCTGGTTCAAATCCCAGCCAGGTAAACATCTGCAAGGAGTTTGTATGTTCTCCTCGTGTCTGTGTGGGTTTCCTCCGGGCACTCTGGTTTCCTCCAACATCCCCAAAACATACAGAGAAGTTATTTGGCTTCCCCCTAAATTGGGCCTAGACTACAATACATATATACTACATGATCGATGCATAGACATAGGACTATGGTAGGGATTAGATTGTGAGCTTCTCTGAGGGACAGTTAGTGACAAGACTATATACTCTGTACAGCGCTGTGGAAGATGCCAGCGCTATATAAATACTAAATAATAATAATGCTTCTGTAAAGGCTTCTGCAGGCAGTGGATGCACCTGCACAGCCCACGTGCTTGGTACTAGCGCTTGACAGGCACCCTCTCTCTGCCCAAAGAGTCTCACATCTGAGCGTGGCCGCAGCCAGGCTCAAGTGTAACAAGTTGTGGTCCTCTGCTGCCAGGTTACTTCACCACTTGACACGCGTGGTGCTACAACCGTTGCCATATGGCTGTATTTACATTGAAAGGCATGAGACTAGCAGAGACGGAACTAGACTACAGGTTATCAACCTGTTCTAGTCATATGGTGGAGGGCTGGTGGCGCCAACAGAGCACCACAAGAGTGATGTTATGTGGGGGCTGGATAGTGGGGAGAACCAGGGCAGACAGTCCCCCAGTATATGTAGCCACGCATGGGAGCCCCCAGTATAGGTTAGCCAGGGATGGGTGCTCCTGGAGGATGTAGCAGTAGGTGAGCGTGGGCACAGAGCAGTTACAAATCACCTTCCGGCATGCACACTGCATCCATCTTCTCCCTCCTAGGCATCCATTGCATTTGTAACAGGCCCCCGTGAGGTCATACCTGCATGTCATCACAGTGGCTACGCGTGTGTGGATCCCGGAAGGTAATATGTAACTGCTCTGTGTCCACGCTCACCCATCTCTACACCTCGGTCAGTCGCCTACTCCGGCTACCTCTACAAATGGCCATGGGGATAAAACCACTCAGCCAATCGACCCAAGTGATCCACCAGTTTGCCAAGCAGCGGATGAATCTTGCCCGAGTCGTCCAATAACGACTGCCTGTGCTGGGAATCCAGCATTTGCACATTATTATTATTTATTTATTTAGCGCCTACATCTTCCGCAGCACTGTACAGAGTATATTGTCTTGTCACTAACTGTCCATCAGAGGAGCTCACAATCTAGTCCCTACCATAGTCATATGTCCAGGGGCGTAGCAATAGGCCCTGCAGCGCCTGCGCCCGCGGGGGGGCCCGGCCCCCCCTGGGGCCCGCTCGGGGGCGTTTTTTGGGGGCTGGAGGGGTGGCAGCATGAGGGGAAAGCCTTGCCCACAGTCGGCGGGGAGAGGGGAAGTTCCCCCCTCTCCCTCACCTCGGGGCTCTCCCCTCTGCGCCCCCCTCCAGCTAGTGAATGTGTGTGGGCAGCGGGCAGCAGCGGCGGCGGGATACATACCTTCTTCCTTGCGTTCCATCGCCGCCTTCTCGCTCTAGCGGCTGACGTCACTTCCGGAAGCGGAAGTGACGTCAGCCGCTAGAGCGAGAAGGCGGCGATGGAACGCAAGGAAGAAGGTATGTATCCCGCCGCCGCCGCTGCCCGCTGCCCACACACATTCACTAGCTGGAGGGGGGCGCAGAGGGGAGAGCCCCGAGGTGAGGGAGAGGGGGGGAACTTCCCCTCTCCCCGCCGACTGTGGGCAAGGCTTTCCCCTCATGCTGCCACCCCTCCAGCCCCCAAAAACCGGCCACGAGCGGGCCCCGGGGAGAGGGGGGGGGGGCGCTCTGAAATTTTGCAGGGGGATTTTCTGGTGTCTGCTGCCCACATTACGATTTTCTGGTCACTGCTGCCCACATTGCGATTTTCAGGTGTCTGCTGCCCACATTACGATTTTCTGGTCACTGCTGCACACATTGCGATTTTCTGGTGTCTGCTGCCCACATTACGATTTTCAGGTGTCTGCTGCCCACATTACGATTTTCTGGTCACTGCTGCCCACATTGCGATTTTCTGGTGTCTGCTGCCCACATTGCGATTTTCTGGTGTCTGCTGCTAGTGTTGGGCGAACAGTGTTCGCCACTGTTCGGGTTCTGCAGAACATCACCCTGTTCGGGTGATGTTCGAGTTCGGCCGAACACCTGACGGTGCTCGGCCAAACCGTTCGGCCACATGGCCGAACTAAGAGCGCATGGCCGAACGTTCCCCGAACGTTCGGCTAGCGCTGTGATTGGCCGAACGGGTCACGTGGTTCGGGCCCGAACGCGCTCTGATTGGCCGAACGGTCACGTGGTTCGGGTAAATAAATACCCGAACCACGTCATATCTCCGCCATTTGTCTGTGGGTTTAGCTTTGGGTAGGCAGGCAGGGTAGTTCGCTCTCCAGCCACGCTAGCCAGGGTCCCCCCCAGTCATTGTGTGTCGCTGCTGGGAACAGTAGTACACCGCTCGCTCAGCCACACTATATATAGCATTGTTTACTGCCACTGTGTACCTCGCTCAGCCACGCTATATATATAGCATTGTGTTTTCTGACACTCTGTGTACACGGCTTAGCCTGACTAATATAGCATTGTGTGTACTGCCACTGTGCACCTCGCTCAGCCACGCTATATATAGCATTGTGTGTACTGCCACTGTGCACCTCGCTCAGCCACGCTATATATAGCATTGTGTGTACTGCCACTGTGCACCTCGCTTAGCCACGCTATATATATAGCATTGTGTTTTCTGACACTCTGTGTACACGGCTTAGCCTGACTAATATAGCATTGTGTGTACTGCCACTGTGCACCTCGCTCAGCCACGCTATATATAGCATTGTGTGTACTGCCACTGTGCACCTCGCTCAGCCACGCTATATATAGCATTGTGTGTACTGCCACTGTGCACCTCGCTCAGCCACGCTATATATAGCATTGTGTGTACTGCCACTGTGCACCTCGCTCAGCCACGCTATATATATAGCATTGTGTTTTCTGACACTCTGTGTACACGGCTTAGCCTGACTAATATAGCATTGTGTGTACTGCCACTGTGCACCTCGCTCAGCCACGCTATATATAGCATTGTGTGTACTGCCACTGTGCACCTCGCTCAGCCACGCTATATATAGCATTGTGTGTACTGCCACTGTGCACCTCGCTCAGCCACGCTATATATAGCATTGTGTGTACTGCCACTGTGCACCTCGCTCAGCCACGCTATATATAGCATTGTGTGTACTGCCACTGTGCACCTCGCTCAGCCACGCTATATATATAGCATTGTGTTTTCTGACACTCTGTGTACACGGCTTAGCCTGACTAATATAGCATTGTGTGTACTGCCACTGTGCACCTCGCTCAGCCCCGCTATATATAGCATTGTGTGTACTGCCACTGTGCACCTCGCTCAGCCACGCTATATATAGCATTGTGTGTACTGCCACTGTGCACCTCGCTCAGCCACGCTATATATAGCATTGTGTGTACTGCCACTGTGCACCTCGCTCAGCCACGCTATATATATAGCATTGTGTTTTCTGACACTCTGTGTACACGGCTTAGCCTGACTAATATAGCATTGTGTGTACTGCCACTGTGCACCTCGCTCAGCCACGCTATATATAGCATTGTGTGTACTGCCACTGTGCACCTCGCTCAGCCACGCTATATATAGCATTGTGTGTACTGCCACTGTGCACCTCGCTCAGCCACGCTATATATATATAGCATTGTGTCTACTGCCACTGTGCACCTCGCTCAGCCACGCTATATATATAGCATTGTGTTTTCTGACACTCTGTGTACACGGCTTAGCCTGACTAATATAGCATTGTGTGTACTGCCACTGTGCACCTCGCTCAGCCACGCTATATATAGCATTGTGTGTACTGCCACTGTGCACCTCGCTCAGCCACGCTGTATATAGCATTGTGTGTACTGCCACTGTGCACCTCGCTCAGCCACGCTATATATAGCATTGTGTTTTCTGACACTCTGTGTACACGGCTTAGCCTGACTAATATAGCATTGTGTGTACTGCCACTGTGCACCTCGCTCAGCCACGCTATATATAGCATTGTGTTTACTGCCACTCTGTGTACACCGCTCAGCCAGACTATATACCGTTGTTTACTGACACTCTGTGTACACCGCTCAGCCAGACTATATACCATTGTTTACTGACACTCTGTGTACACGGCTCAGCCTGACTATAAAGCATTGTGTGTACTGCCACTGTGCACCTCGCTCAGCCACGCTATACATAGCATTGTGTTTTCTGACACTCTGTGTACACGGCTTAGCCTGACTATATAGCATTGTGTGTACTGCCACTGTGCACCTCGCTCAGCCACGCTATATATAGCATTGTGTTTACTGCCACTCTGTGTACACCGCTCAGCCAGACTATATACCGTTGTTTACTGACACTCTGTGTACACCGCTCAGCCAGACTATATACCATTGTTTACTGACACTCTGTGTACACGGCTCAGCCTGACTATAAAGCATTGTGTGTACTGCCACTGTGCACCTCGCTCAGCCACGCTATATATAGCATTGTGTTTTCTGACACTCTGTGTACACGGCTTAGCCTGACTATATAGCATTGTGTGTACTGCCACTGTGCACCTCGCTCAGCCACGCTATATATAGCATTGTGCTTTCTGACACTCTGTGTACACGGCTTAGCCTGACTAATATAGCATTGTGTGTACTGCCACTGTGCACCTCGCTCAGCCACACTATATATAGCATTGTGTTTTCTGACACTCTGTGTACACGGCTTAGCCAGACTATATAGCATTGTGTGTACTGCCACTCTGTGTACACCGCTCAGCCAGACTATATAGCATTGTGTTTACTTCCACTGTGTCTGCTGGGCCTGGGAACAGTAGTACACCGCTCACCCGCCACTGTATAGCATTGTGCTCTGTGTCGCTGCTGGGAATAGTGGTACTGTATAGCATTTCTGTGCTGCCACTGTACTGCTGCCAGTCAGCGTGTACTGTAAGGATAAGTGAAATGAGGAAGAAATCCGGTGAAAGAGGAAGGGGCAAGGGAAGAGGTGTTTCCCCTGACGGTTCACGTACAGGCCACAGGGGAGCACCCAAGAAAACCCACTCAATACCGCCCATGTTGTCCAGGACAACAACCCTCACAAATCCAAAAGAACAGGACCAGATAATTACTTGGATGACCTCTCAAGCGTCCAGCAGTGGGTTAAGCAGCACCAGCACATCACGCACGAGGTCCGAGTCCTCAGCCAGTTACAAGGAGCCAGTGGGCACAAAGCTGACACAACCGGCAGCGACACCACGCACACAACTGCCAGATAACCAGTCCTATGAATTACCTCAGGACACAATGGGGTATTCGCAGGAGCTATTCCCACCCCAACAAACTTCCACCTATGAAAGGTCAATGGAGGAACAGCCAGAAATGTTGTGCCCGGATTCACAACCATTAACTGTGGGAAATGCACCGCGCACTGAAATACAAGGCGAGTCCGAGGAGGACTCGGAAACCCAAATCCCAGAGCAAGTTGGGCAGGAGGGGTTGCAATTGCAGGAGGTCGGCCGACAAGATCTGGAAGACGACGTTGGAGTGAGCTGCGCAGAGGTTGTTCTGGGGAGCTCTACTCCACGGCGGCGGCCCCCCACAATGACATATGACGAGTTTGAGGAGATGGAAGAGGAGGGTATGGACAATGTGGACAGAGACCCAGATTTTGTTTGTGAACGAGAACATCGCCGTCGTAGCAGCAGCACAGATGAGTCTGTTGAAGAACCCACTGCTGCACGAGTTCGCCTTGTGCCACAAGGTAGGCGGCGCGCAATTTCAGGCACCACAAGCGTGGAAGTTAGAGTGAGAGGCAAAAGAGGAGGAAACAGAAATCGCCAGCAAGGAGGCAGGTGCTCCAAAGTCTGGGCTTTCTTTGAAGACTGCACTGAGGATGTTACCATGGCGATTTGCAAGGTGTGCAAGACTCGCCTGAGCAGGGGGAAAAGTATTAACAACCTCTCCACCACCAGCATGAGCCGCCACATGCTATCCAAACATCCCACTCTGTGGGCAAACGCGGCAGGACAGGGTACCAGCAACACTGCCTCCCTTGGGTTCACCAGACTCACCACCAGACCCGCCTCAGCAGCAGCAGTAGCCCAGCCATTGCGTGGTTCACAACATTCACAAACATCAGACGACACTGACACTGTCACTTTCCGGAGTAGTGCTCTTGAGGTCTCCCAGTGTTCATCAAACACAACAACCAACAGCCCTTCCGTGTGCAGCGCTACGGTTCAGTTGTCTGTGTCGGAGATGTTTGAGCGCAAGAGGAAATTGCCAGCAAATGACCCCCGGGCCGTGGCAGTAACAGCCAGCATAGCCAAGCTTCTGGCCTGCGAAATGCTGCCATATCGAGTGGTGGAGACAAACAGCTTCAAGGGCATGATGTCAGTGGCCATCCCACGTTACGTGGTTCCCAGCCGCTACCACTTTGCGCGCTCTGCAGTGCCTGAGTTGCATGAGCACGTGGTCAGCAAAATAACCCGAAGCTTGAAGAATGCCATTGCCTGCAAGGTTCACCTCACCACTGACACCTGGACGAGTGCGTTCGGCCAGGGTCGATACATCTCCCTTACCGCGCACTGGGTGAACCTTGTGGAGCCTGGCAGCGATTCCTCACCTGCTACGGCGCGGGTGTTGCCCACGCCGCAAACAGCTGCACCGCCGTCCCTCCCACTGGATAACAACAGCAGCACCTACCTCTCTGACTCCTTCTCCTCCAACGCATCTCAAAGCTGTACCTCTTTCGGAAACGCTAACCCAGCAGCAGTAGGATCGTGGAAGCAGTGCAGCACAGCTGTTGGCATGCGTCAGCAAGCGTTGCTGAAGCTGATCTGCCTTGGGGATAAGCAGCACACAGGGGAGGAAATTTGGAGGGGAATAAAGGAACAGACGGATTTGTGGCTGGCACTGCTGGACCTGAAACCGGGCATGGTTGTGTGTGATAATGGGAGTAATCTCATTCGCGCTTTAAGGTTGGCTAAGCTGACACACATCCCTTGCCTGGCGCACGTGATGAACCTAGTAGTTCAGCGGTTCCTGAGGACATACCCAGGCGTGGCCGATCTTCTGTTGAAGGTGCGTCGAGTGGCCAAACATTGTAGAAATTCCAGTACTGCTTCGGGGGCACTCGCCAAGATGCAGGAGCGCTTCAATCTCCCCCACCATCGCTTGCTGTGTGATGTCCCTACGCGCTGGAATTCTACGCTGCACATGCTAGCACGCTTTTGTGAGCAGAAGAGTGCAGTGGTCCAGTACATGACGGCGCAGTACCGAGGCGCATCCGGACAGCTGCCAAGCTTCTGTGGATCCAATTGGGCCAACATGTTGGACCTCTGCCAAGTCCTCCAAAATTTTGAGCAATCCACGTTGCTTGTGAGCAGTGACAACTCTTCAGTCAGCATTACCATACCACTGCTGTGTTTACTGAAGAGGTCGATGTTAAAAATCAAGGAAACAGCTGTCATGATGCAACTGGGGGAATCTGAAGGAGAAAACGATCAGCGTGATGGTACCAACATCAGGCCATCCGCCTCAGGGAACGCTGGCCCCAGCAGCTATGACGAAGAAGAGGAGGAGGAACAGCTGGAGTTGGAGCAGGAATTTCATGCCACCACTGACGAGGGCCAGAGCGGTGCACGTTGGACTTCCACAATTCAACGCGAATGGTCAGCAGAAGCAGACCAGGAGGAAGGTGACGACTATGATGCATCACAACAACTATCACAACGCTCACAAGAGGATGATGAGGATTCTGGTAGGACTCTGGCACACATGGCTCAATTCATGCTAGACTGCATTGAACGTGACCCACGCATTGTGCGCATTCTGGACAACACCAATTACTGGGTTTATACCCTTCTGGATCCACGGTACAAACACAATGTTCCAAAACTGCTTGAAGAAAGAGTCAGACAGGTCAAAATGGAAGAATACCAGCAGGCCCTTGTGGAGACTTTAGAGAGGAGATTGACATCCTCCCCCTCCTCTAGCCAGTTGTACGCAGACAGACTGACTTCCGCAAACCCAGGACGACCAGGAGGGCAGCAAACAACGCAAGCCGCAGCTAGTACCCAAAAGGGAACGGTATCGGCAGTGTCCTTGGAGTGGGAAAATTTTCTGACACCCATGCAGCAGCAGCCCACTGAACAGCAAGCGTGCAGATCCATCTCCAACACCGATCGCCTGGAGAAGATGGTCAAGGACTACATGTCAGATGACGTAGCTGTGTCGAACAATCCATCTGCACCCTTCAACTATTGGGTATCGAAGCTAGACACCTGGCACGAACTGGCAATGTACGCAATAGAGGTGCTGGCTTGCCCGGCAGCCAGCGTTATGTCGGAACGCTGTTTCAGTGCTGCCGGAGGCATCGTCACAGATCGGCGTATCCGCCTCTCTACAGAAAATGCAGACCGTCTGACTCAAATTAAAATGAATCAATCCTGGATTGGAAATGACTACGCAACACTCCAGGACCCCAACCAAGTAACATGACCAATGAACATCTGGGATGGTGTAGCGTTTCCGGTCCCTGTTTATTGAACCTCTCATCTGTATTACATTTATGACTGCATGGCGGCAAAAAGCATTGCTGCTATATCCGCACGCTTTTTGTCCTCATGCAAGGCCTGGGTTGTTGTGTCTCAAAAACCGTGGCCTTCTCCTCCTGCGCCTGCTCCTGTTCCATCACGTCTGCTGCTGCTGGGTTAGCGTTGCCGCGTGGTCCCTGTTTATTGAACCACTTATCTTTATTACATTTATGACTGCATGGCGGTACAAAGCATGCTATCCGCACGCTTCTTGCCCTCATGCAAGGCCTGGGTTGTTGTGTCTCACAAAGCGTGGCCTTCTCCTCCTGCGCCTCCTCCTGTTCCATCACGTCTGCTGCTGCTGGGTTAGCGTTGCCGCGTGGTCCCTGTTTATTGAACCACTTATCTTTATTACATTTATGACTGCATGGCGGTACAAAGCATGCTATCCGCACGCTTCTTGCCCTCATGCAAGGCCTGGGTTGTTGTGTCTCACAAAGCGTGGCCTTCTCCTCCTGCGCCTCCTCCTGTTCCATCACGTCTGCTGCTGCTGGGTTAGCGTTGCCGCGTGGTCCCTGTTTATTGAACCACTTATCTTTATTACATTTATGACTGCATGGCGGTAAAAAGCATGCTATCCGCACGCTTTTTGTCCTCATGCAAGGCCTGGGTTGTTGTGTCTCACAAAGCGTGGCCTTCTCCTCCTGCGCCTCCTCCTGTTCCATCACGTCTGCTGCTGCTGCTGCTGGGTTAGCGTTGCCGGTCCTTGTTTATGGAACCTCTTATCTTTATTACATTTATGACTGCATGGCGGTACAAAGCATGCTATCCGCACGCTTCTTGCCCTCATGCAAGGCCGGGGTTGTTGTGTCTCACAAAGCGTGGCCTTCTCCTCCTGCGCCTCCTCCTGTTCCATCACGTGTGCTGCTGCTGGGTTAGCGTTACCGGTCCCTTTTCCTGGAACCTCTTATATGTATTACATTTATGACTGCATGCCGACAAAAAACATGTTACCTGTGCAAAGAAAACAGACATTTCCCGCATTTAAAAGACAGTTTTCCCTTTGAAACTTTAAAATCGATTTTCTCAAAAACTATAAGCTCTTTTTGCTAATTTTTTTTTCCTCTTGTACCCACTCCCAAGGTGCACATACCCTGTAAATTTGGGGTATGTAGCATGTAAGGAGGCTTTACAAACCACAAAAGTTCGGGTCCCCATTGACTTCCATTATGTTCGGAGTTCGGGTCGAACACCCGAACATCGCGGCCATGTTCGGCCTGTTCGGCCCGAACCCGAACATCTAGATGTTCGCCCAACACTATCTGCTGCCCACATTGCGATTTTCTGGTGTCTGCTGCCCACATTACGATTTTCTGGTGTCTGCTGCCCACATTGCGATTTTCTGGTGTCTGCTGCCCACATTGCGATTTTCTGGTGTCTGCTGCCCACATTGCGATTTTCTGGTGTCTGCTGCCCACATTGCGATTTTCTGGTGTCTGCTGCCCACATTACGATTTTCTGGTGTCTGCTGCCCACATTACGATTTTCTGGTGTCTGCTGCCCACATTACGATTTTCAGGTCACTACTGCACACATTAGGATTTTCTGGTGTCTGCTGCCCACATTAGGATTTTCTGGTGTCTGCTGCCCACATGGCGATTTTCTGGTGACTGCTGCCCACATGGCGATTTTCTGGTGACTGCTGCCCACATTGCAGTTTTTTGGTGAACTCTGCCCACATTACGATTTTCTGTCCCACATTACGATATTCTGGTGAACGCTGCCCACATTACGATTGTCTGGTGAATGCTGTCCACGTTACAATTTTCTGGTGACTGGTGCCCACATTATGATTTTCTGGTGAATTCTGCCCACATTATGATTTTCTGAAGGCCCACATTACGATTTTCTGGTGAACTCTGCCCACATTACGATTTTCTGGCCCACATTACGATTGTCTGGTAAAATGCTGCCCACTTTACAATTAATTTACAGTGAAACGCTGCCCCATTACGATTATTTGGCACCTATGGGGGGGGGGGCATCCAAATATTCGCAGGGGGGCCCAGTGATTTCTAGTTACACCCCTGCATATGTCTATGTATGTATCATGTAGTGTGTGTATCGTACTGTAGGGTCAATTTAGGGGGAAGCCAATTAACTTATCTGTATGTTTTTGGAATGGGTGAGGAAACCGCAGTGCCCGGAGGAAAACAAAGTTGATACAGGGAGAACATACAAACTCCTTTCAGATGGATGTTGACCTGGCTGGGATTTGAACCTGGCACCCAGCGCTACAAGGCGAGAGCGCTAACCACAACGCCACCATGCTGCCCATGTCAGCCCCTGATGTGCAAATGTTGCATTCCCGGCACAAGCAGTCCTTATTGGACAACTCGGTCAACATTCATCAAGCTTGTGGACAGAGCTTTACAGTATAGCAACATATTCAACCACACTGCTAGCAAAGGTGTGTTCAAACATGGGCATGAAATAACAGCAATTGAATATTTGAAATTTTTACATTATTATACAATCCACTATTGTAAATTATCGGGTAATTTACTGATATTCTACCATCACCCTCTGTACTTCACACTATGCAATGTGACTATACAATCTTACAAACATCCATGTACTATAAACACCAATAAGTTTCAGGTAGTGTCTTATACTACATAAAAGTAGTAAGATTGGAGATTGATTGTACAGTCAGACTGCATACAGTGTGGCCATCCTTTACTCTCAAATGAACTCTCCTCTATCTAAAGCCTAATACACACAATGAGATTTTATTGCTTATTTACTGCCAGATCTAGTATGTCCAGCATGACCTTTCTTATTTCCAATCGATTTTCATTAGACGTGAATGGGAAATCAAATTGGCCATGCAGTGGCGTAGCTAGAAACCTCTGGGCCCCGATGCGGAATCTGGATGTGGGCCCTCCCGGCAACAACACCCCCCCCCCTCGCAACACCCGAAGCACACACACATAGCTGTGCATGGCATGGCTATATCAATTCCGCTTTCCAGCAGCATGGCTGCCACGTTCAATTTGCAAACATACGCAGCACCCAGAGGAAATAGGGCAATTAGTAGCAAGATGCCAGTCTGAAGGAAAATAATCGTTATGTGCGCATCATTCACCAGAAAATAATCACAATGTGGGGGCAGTCACCAGAAAATAATCACAATGTGGGGGCAGTCACCAGAAAATAATCGTTATGTGGGGACAGTCACCAGAAAATAATCGTTATGTGGGGACAGTCACCAGAAAATAATTGTTATGTGGGGACAGTCACCAGAAAATAATCGTTATGTGGGGACAGTCACTAGAGTTGGGCCAAACCTCCGATTTTAGGTTCGCGAACCGGGTTCGCGAACTTCTGCGGAAGGTTCGGTTCGCGTTAAAGTTCGCGAACCGCAATACACTTCAATGGGGATGCGAACTTTGAAAAAAAAAAATTTATGCTGGCCACAAAAGTGATGGAAAAGATGTTTCAAGGGGTCTAACACCTGGACCCCCAGGTTGAGGAGTGGGATACATGCCAAAAGTCCCCGGGAAAAATCTAGATTTGACACAAAGCAGCGTTTTAAGGGCAGAAATCATATTGAATGCTAAATGACAGGCCTAAAGTGCTTTAAAACATCTTGCATGTGTATACATCAATCAGGTAGTGTAATTAAGGTACTGCTTCACACTGACACACCAAACTGTTCACTGAACAGAACAGGTATGCAGTGGCGGGTTTACTGAACAGAACAGGTATGCAGTGGCGGGTTCACTGAACAGAACAGGTATACAGTGGCGGGTTCACTGAACAGTACAGGTATGCAGTGGCAGGTTCACTGAACAGGTATGCAGTGGTGGGTTCACAGTACAGGTATGCAGTGGTGGGTTCACAGAACAGGTATGCAGTGGTGGGTTCACAGAACAGGTATGCAGTGGTGGGTTCACAGAACAGGTATGCAGTGGTGGGTTCACAGAACAGGTATGCAGTGGTGGGTTCACAGAACAGGTATGCAGTGGTGGGTTCACAGAACAGGTATGCAGTGGTGGGTTCACAGAACAGGTATGCAGCCAGGGACAAGCTAAGCCTAACTAATCTTTCCCTATGAGAGAGAGTGTGCAGCAGCTCGCCCTACTCTCACTAATGCAGGCACACGAGTGACCGTAATGGTCGCCGCTGCGCTGCCTGCCTTTTAGTAGGGGGGAGTGGCTCCAGGGGCTAGTGTAGCCTAATTGGCTACACTGTGCCTGCTGACTGTGATGTAGAGAGTCAAAGTTGACCCTCCATGGTGCATTATGGGGCGAACCGAACTTCGTGAACGCGAACCACGGAAGTTCGCATGGAACCGTTCGCAGGCGAACCGTTCGGCCCAACTCTAACAGTCACCAGAAAATAATCGTTATGTGGGGACAGTCACCAGAAAATAATCGTTATGTGGGGACAGTCACCAGAAAATAATCGTTATGTGGGGGCAGTCACCAGAAAATAAACCTGTACAAATAAAAAAAAATTCACTCACCTGGCCAGCCTCTGACGTGAGCTCCCTGACGTGCAACCAGCCTCCCTCGTGCAGCTCCTCCAGCGACGATCCTGCAGCGGAGCAGCCAGTTTCTCCCTCGCTGACAGGCAGAGTGCAGGGCTACGGGAAGATGGCGCCCGAAGCCCTGTACTGGAGACACAAATAGTCTCTAGTGCAGGGCTTCGGCAGCCATCTTGCCGTAGCCCTGCTCTGCCTCCGGGAGCCAGACCCCGCAGTGCGCTGCAGGGATTTCAACACCTGGGGGTCCAGGCCCCCGGGCCCCTCCCCTGCCTCTTTAGGAGGCGGGCGCGGTCGCCACCACGACCCCTGCGACCGCGGGCCCTACGCCCATGCTGGAAATAGTTGATCTGGCAGCACATCTGCCGGAAAATCTCATTGTGTGTATTCGGTATTAGCCTAAAGCCCAATCTACAAGATATAATTATTTATTCGATTATGATTCTATTTACGATCCGATTAGATCCGACATGTCTGATCGGAATTCGATTGTTTTGCAATGGCAATTTAAATTGAATAGAATCCAGAATGGACAGGTCGGATTTAATCGGACCGTAAATAGAATCGTAATTGAATAAAGAATCGTATTGTGCTGATTGGGGTTAATACGAACCAAACACACTACAGCCCGGAGTACGAACTACAATGTAGCCTACCTCTGCTGCACTACTTCTCCCAGCAAGTTGCTATAGATCCGCACATCCACTGCAGCAGCAGCATGATTATTCAATTCTACCATTCCCCATATGCTCTCTCCCGCACACCTCTGGTATTTATAGCCAGAGAAGTGTTGGTGATGCTATGGATGACAATGTAAAGGCACACCAGTAAATTCAGGAGGTGCCTGATAAAGTAGCACTGCAAGATCCCCTAATGAATAGCCTCCATTTTCAGGCTCCCACTATCTTTTGACCTAACATCTCCGGCACATCGATTGTAGTCGAACGTAGATTGATGGTCCATACCATTATAATAAATCATATTGGGTGGCAATCTATACTTGCATGGGCACCTCTATACAGAACCCATCACATAACTGGATGCAACAACAGTTACAATTCACTCCTAGCTTTGCTGAGATGGACCGCTTCTGAAAAGACCTGCTGCCACCATTAAAAAAATTAAAAATAAGCAGAACAAAAAAAAAAGTCATTATGTCACTGCAGAGTAATACTATTATCTGGATTGTATTAAAAAAAAAAGTTTTATAAATGAAAGTAGGTTTGTTAACCAGGATTAGGCCACATACACACAGACCATAGTCTTTGGAAAATGAAAGATCACAGACCAATTTTACCCCCTTCCATGTAGTATGAGAGCCATACCTAACACAGTCTATTCTATGGAGCTGAACTCCCCATCAGACAGAAATCTTACCCCCTTCCATGTAGTATGAGAGCCATACCTACACAGTCTATTCTATGGAGCTGAACTCCCCATCAGACAGAAATCTTTGCAAGATGCTGCACACAAAGATGCTGTACACATTCAAAAGATCAGTATCTGCAAAAGATCTGTTCCTGCAAAAGATCCGTTCCTGCAAAATGCATTCATAGTCTATGATATCTGCAGATCATCATACACACCTTGTTTAACAGACATTCATCTGCAATCAGATCCACCAGGATGTATTTTCAGATCTGCAGATGATTGTCTGATCTGCAGATGAATGTCAGTTAAACAAGGTGTGTATGATGATGTGCAGATCTCATAGACTATGAATGCAATTTGCAGGAACGGATCTTTGGCAGGAACAGATCTTTTGCAGATACTGATCTTTTGTGTCTGTACAGCATCTGTGTGTGCAGCATCTTGCAAAGATTTTTTTCTGATGGGGAGTTCAGCTCCATAGAAAATACTGTGAAGGTATGGCTCTCATACTACATGAAGGGTGGTAAGATTGGTCTGTGATCTTTCATTTTCCAAAGACAATAGTCTGATGTGTGTATGAGTCTTTAGTCTTACCTTGAATTTATCTGTGTAAATCCAGGAGCAGATGTATCTGCAGGTATGTCTGTCTTCTTCCACAGTTTGTGTTCCAATACACTGCTTCTTAAGAACAAGCGACAGCCATGCTAACCTAGAAATAAAAACACATATATAAGTAGATAAATACTACTTCTACTTGCATAACAGATTTATTGTGCTATCCACGTACTGATTCCTGTGAATTTTATAAAGGAAAAGCAGAAAATTCTATTCAAGGCAGTGGCCATCTTGCCAAGCTAATGCTGACATCATATCCTCCCCGACTTTTGTTTTCCCCCCTCCCTTCTCTTGCTCATTGTGTATTCATTAGCTGTCCTCCTCCCAGAGTCTTCAGACACTCCCACTGAGGTGTATACTAGGAACTACACTGTCTCATCCTCCAATCGCTGATTCACCTCAGCCTTGCTTGTAAACACAAGTGATAAGATAAGAAAGCTAGGCAGGGAAATAAATGGAAGAGGAGGAATATATTATAGATAAAAAGAACTCCCAGCATTCAACTCTTTGGCACTGTTTGGCACTAGGGCCAGTGCTCCTAAAGTATGTGATAACTCCAAACCATTACAGCAGAAAAAGTTTTGCAA
This sequence comes from Hyperolius riggenbachi, assembly GCF_040937935.1. NCBI lineage: Eukaryota > Metazoa > Chordata > Amphibia > Anura > Hyperoliidae > Hyperolius > Hyperolius riggenbachi. The sequence continues at coordinate 287,285,733 of NC_090653.1, forward strand.
GTTTTGAATGCAGGATTAGCATCTTTAGGTGGGGGTGATGACTCCCTGGGGGGAGGGGGGGTGGCATCTGGGAGTCCCCTTTAAGAAGGGGACCCCAGATGCCCACCCCCTCCCAGCAGAAATGAGTATAGGGTTACAAAGTACCCCTTACCCATTTCCACAAAGGGTTAAATGAAATAAAAACCACGGAAAAAATCCTTTAATGTTCTTAACCAATATCCTCGGTAAATGATCCCACGAATACAGTATCCTCTTATCTTGCGATCTTCAATTAAGTTGATTGAAGATCTCTGCCGCCCCACACATAGCAGAGAATGCGTTCTTTGGGGCGCATAGCTGCCGTCTCCCGCTGTCTCTCCCCACCTGCCTTCACCAGTCACCCTCACCTAGGCTGGCACCTGGTGCACCGGGTGCCAGCCTAGCCGAGGGTGACAGGTGAAGGCAGGTGAGGAGAGACAGCGGGAGACGGCAGCTATATGTCCTGCACAGGATGCATTCTAAGCTATACTAACGGTTCATGAATGATCCAGTTCTTTTTAATGAATCGGCTCTTTTTTTCTTTGTAACTTTAAAAATCGATTTTCTCAAAAAGTAGAAGGCCTTTTTGAAAAAAAAAAAAAAAATGTTTCTCTTGTTCCCACTGTTTTTGTGTTTTGGTGTTTCTAGCTTTTAAAGGGGCTTTGCTATTAACCGCTAAATTCGGCAGGGGTTTAATTTTCTCACGGTCAGAAGTAGAATTTTAAAATAGATTTTCTCAAAAACTATGAGGTCTTTTTGACATTTTTATTTTCCCTCTTGTAGTCACTGAAAAAAAACTCAGGTGTTAGACCACTTGAAACATCTTTTCCATCACTTTTCTGGCCAGCATTAATGTTTCTAGTTTTCAAAGTTCGCCTCCCCATTAAAGTCTATTGCGGTTCGCAAAAGTTCATGCAAACCGAACTTTCCAGGGCCGCACAAAATCACATCAGCACAACCTCGCACAGAGCTGCCGGGTGGCCTTCCTCTGGGTTTGCCTCTACCTTTTTTGTCCATATCGGGGGGGGGGGGGGGGGGGGGGGGTAGGTATATGCAGTGATGGGTTTTACAAATGTGCACCTGGCACACGCATGTACCGTGAACAGGTACAGTGACTGGTGGTGGTATTACATATCACACGGCGTGCGCTCACATAGGTAGGTGGGTGCACTGAAGTGAACAACAGGTAGGTATATGCAGTGATGGGTATTATAATGTGCACCTGGCACAGTAGTAATTATACCACCAAGGGGTCAAAGGCCAGCTGCAACTGACTGACAGGGCTGTATATAATTCAAATGGGCCACACAAAAAAAAAAAAAAAAAATCACAAGAAAAAGATTAGCTCTCAAAAGAGCTGTTGAGGTTTTTTTTTTAGCAATAAGGATCAGCAAGGAGCAACCTAACAAGCCTACAAGAGCCCAAGTAAGCTTTCCCTATAGGTCTCTGCACAGCAGCACTCCCTTCTCTAATTACTGCAGGCACACGAGTGAATGAAAATCCTGACACTGCCTGCGTTTTATAAGGGGGTGGGGCTCCGGGAGTGTAGCCTGATTGGCTACAATGTGCCTGCTGACTGTGATGTAGAGGGTCAAAGTTTACCCTAATGATGCACTATGGGGGCGAATGAAACTTCCGGTAAAGTTTGCGGTTCTCCGCGATCGCGAATCACGGAAGTTCGCCGGGAACCGGTCAGGCCATCTCTATATTTCTAAATGTTTTCAAGTTCCAGTGGCTACAATGCAAAGTGTTATTAAAAAGATGTCCTGCACTGTAGAAAATCTCAGAGGACGTGGTCGAAAGCCAAAAGTGACACCTGTGCTGTCCAGGAGGACAGTGAGAGGTGAAAAACAATCCAAGGATCACCACCAATGCCATCCTGGTGAATCTGGGCACTTCTGGTGGCAATGTCTCAAGGCAGACAATAAAACAGACACTGCACACTGCTGGGTAGGGATGCTCATTCGGAATCCGCGGAAATGCAATTTCCGAAATTGATCGGAAATTGCATTTCCGCATCGGAATGCGGAAATCGGTAATGCAAGTGCCGTAGGCGGATTTCCGACGGAAATCACGGAAATATCCGCCGGAAATTCCACCCGACTTTAACATCGATTTTCTCAAAAACTATAATGTCTTTTTGAAAACTTTTTTTTGCATCTTCTTCACAAGATTCCGTTTAATAAACTCTGAAAATGTGGTGTTTCTAGGACTTACGGGGGCTTTGCTATTAACCGCTAAAATCGGTGGATTTTTACTGTAATGTAAAATGCAGAAAATAGGCAGATGCAGATTTTCTGCATTTTACATTACAGTAAAAATCCGCCGACTTTAGTGGTTAATAGCAAAGCCCCCTTAAGTCCTTGAAACACCACATTTTAAGGGTTTCTTCAACAGAATCTTCTGAACAAGATGCAAAAAAAAAAAAAAAAAAATAATATATGGCAATGACCCAAAACACACAGCAAAAGTGGTGAAGAGATGGTTAGCAGACAACAACATTAACGTTTTGAAGTGGCCCAGCCACAGTCTTGACTTGAATCTAATTGAGAATCTGTGGAGGGAGCTAAAGATCAGGGTGATGGCAAGAAGACCCTCCAACTTGAATAATTTAAAGCTTATTGCTAAAGATGAATGGGCCAAAATACCTGTGGAGACATGCAAAAAGCTGGTCTGCAATTATAGGTTTTGATCGCTATAATAGCCAATAGAGGTTTTTCTATTGATTATTGAGAAGGGTATGAATAATTTTGGACTGGACACTTGCTCAAATGAAAATAAAAGCTGAGATTCTACCCCCCCCCCCCCCCCCCCCCCCACACACACAATAATGCCTCTTGTACATAGTCTTATCCTTTGGGAGACGCATTTCCTGTCAAAAAAAAAAAAAAATACTTGCTGGTTGAATAAAAGTAACTTTAAGTCAAAATTTGTCAGGGATATGAATAATTATGGACAGCACTGTAGATAGCATCATCCTGATTCAAATCTTCTTGCATTTACTGATGGCTGACATGGTACAATACTCTACAGTCTATATCAGTGTCACCGGCCTGCAGAGAGCTTTCCCAGGCCAGGGTTTGTCTGACTTACCTTGCAGAGAGCTTTCCCAGGCCAGGGTTTGTCTGACTTACCTTTGAAATGATAAAGAGGAATTTGAAGGTCAGGTGGAAGATCAGGCGAGGAGGATTTATCCTGTATAATTTCCAGCAGTAACTCCAACATCCACCCTGCAAGACAAAACAGGACTACTATCACTGCACTGAGCCAGGAGAGAGATGAGAACTCTAGAGACTCCTAGTGGTAAAACATGAGTAATGCACCTATCAGCACACTGCTATGCAGGGCTTCGGACAAGCAAAACTCCCAACTCAGATTTCTTTATCCACAGCACTTCCAACCTCCTCCAATTACACATACATACAGGAAATAAATGGTAAATATACATTTCTTACCATACAAGGTGTGTTATCCCTGCCAGTGTGAATACTCCAGATAATATGTAATCCTCACAAATGAAAGGCTATAGATGAGTCAGTGGTTAATAAGAGGCAAATATTTGCCATTTAAATGTTGCATAATTCTACATCAATGAATTATTTGAATCTTATTGGCTATTCAGTAACCTTATAACAAAGGACAGAGTTTGTATGTTCACCCGTGTCTATATGTGTTTCCTCCGGGAACTCCAGTTTCCTCCCACATCCCAAAAACATACAGACTATGATACATACACTACACAATATAGACATGGGGCTATGGTAGGCACTCAGTTGTGATCCCCTCTGAGGGACAGTTAAATAGGAATTGTAGTGAAAATAATAAAATTGCTTATTGTGAGTTTCTCAAACCTGTCCTTGTGACTCCCCAAAAGTGCATGGTTTGCAGGCAACCTCACTTAGGCAAAAGGTGGGGTAATTAGTGTCTCAGCTACATGAAATCCACCAAGCGGAGACAGATTATTTAGTCAGTATTTGTCCATTGTAAAATCTTTCCTCTCCCCGGTTAACATTCTGAAATGTATCACTGGTGTTGACACGTTTAGTTCTGCCAGGTGATCTATGCAGAATGTTCATTACTGAGAGTTCTATGCACAGAGTGAAATACTGCTTGCTTGACAGTTGGAAAAAGCCGTTATTTCCCACAATGCAATGAGGTTCTCAGAGAGCAAACGGTCAAGACCATGGTCATGACATTACACTGTGGGAGGAGTTTCACCACAATATCAGCCATACAGACTCCCCTGATGATCTATTAGAGAAAAGGTAAAGCTTTCTCATGGGAAAGGGGGTATCAGCTACTGACTGGAATGGAGTTTATTCCTTGGTTAGCATTCCTCTAAGTGACAAGACAATATACTGTGTACAGCTCTGCGTAAGGTGTCGGAGGAGGTATATAAATACTAAATAGTAATAATAAAAAACTTTCTAACTGAATGGGTTCACTTTTGATTACATACAAATTATAATAGGCATCAGAGTCAGAAATTGGTTCCAAATGTAAACACCATTATCCTGATTGGCTGCTACGGATGTCAGACTAATGCTGGATACATACCATGCGTTTCCGCGTTCGATGCGTCCGTCGATACGCGTCGATTCGATTATTTCCGACATGTCCGATTCAAGCTTCGATGGATCGTTAGGTCGATTTGCCATACTTTACATGGCAATCAACCTAAAACTCACTGAAATTCGTTCGGAAATAATCAAATCGATGCGTATCGATGGACGCATTCAACGCGGAAACTCATGGTGTGTATCCAGCATAATGCCAGCAGCTGCACATACAGAGGGGGTTATTCAGTTCCAAACACATCCAAACACCAGCAGAAAGTATGCAGCCCCTTTCACACTGCATGCATTTTCATCTGATTATTGAGCCACAAGGACACCAGCGCTGATCACAGATCCCGAGAACAGCTGATCCCATTCTCTGAATGTGGCATTTCTGCCATGATGCCATACAACACCATTCAATACAACTTTTACTGCCGGTACAATTGCAAAGTACAAGTGCACAGGTAAACAATTGCCCTCTTCCTACACACGTTATACTAGAGGGCCCTTTTTGTCTGGTTCAAAAAGAGTGGGGAGAGACAATATAGTGTAGTAGGTCCTGAAGTCATTAGGACTGACTGTCCACAAACCAACTGCAGAGCTGCCGATTTTCATCTGTTGAGTAGATTACAACAGCTGGTCCAAATTAATCAGGGTAATTAGGATGCTTTAGAACAGCTTGGACTATTTGGAATAGTATAGAACTTTGAATTTCCCCTCAGACTGATGGTTTGAAGGGTACGAATAATTTTGGACTGGTCACTTTGTTTAAATGTATCATTTTTTCCCCACAATGCCTCTTGTACATCAGCTTATCTTTTGGGAGACACCCATGTCCTTTCACATAAAAAAAAAAAAAATGACTTGTTGGTTGAATAGAAGTCAAAATGTCCCAGGGGTATGAATAATTATGGGCAGCACTGTACATGACTAAGCCTTGTTAGCAGTTGCCTGTGATTAGGAGTGGCTGAACAACACAAAACATTGTGATGCCCCATTGACTAATGATAGGCAAATTTCTATAACCTTCATGGTATCCCTGCAGCCGCAATTACTTAAAAAAAAAAAAAGTTTACAAAGTGTCCAAAACCCCAGATAGAGTCACTGCAGGGGGTGGGGGGAGGAATCAACAGCAAACATTTTAGCCAGTTGAGGAGTAAAGGCTTATGCTGGATGCACACCATGCATTTCCGCGTCCGTCGTTACGCATCAAATCGATTTCCAACGTGCCCGATTCACGTTTCGATGGATTGTTAGGTCGATTTGCCATACTTTACATGGCAATCGACCTAAAAATCATCGAAATGCGTTCGGAAATAATTGAATCGATGCGTATCGCAGGACGCATTCGTCGCGGAAACGCATGGTGCGTATTCAGCATTACACTCCCCTCGCGACCAGGCAATTTTTTACACTTCTGCAGCTTTAACAGCTCGCTGCAGGGCCATACAATTTAGCAACCAAATGAATCTTACCTCCATTTCTTCACACAAATAGGCCATTCTTTTAGTGGTCTGTGATTAGCTGCTGCGATGGTTAGTTTTTTTTTTTATTTTTTATTTTTATTTCTAGTTATTTCTCCCTCCCCCCCCCCCCCACCCCAAATTGGCTTAAGACTGTGATCCATAGTTTTTTTCCCCACTTCTCATTGGGCATTAGCATGGGGGTAGCTGCGATTCTCATTCTATTGAGCGGGAGTCACATCACAGTAAAAATGTTTAATTGTGTGCCGCAAAATCAATTCACGATTTGTGCTCCCAATGTGAACTCGCCCTTACAGAGCTGGCTGCTGCTGCCATGTGGTTCAGCGAGTCAGGCTGTAATTACGGTTTACTAATATAACCATGCCATACTAACTATCACAACAATGTGACGGACTCTGACCTGCTGGAGCATGGTTGGAGGAGATTTGTACAAATGAGAGATTGAGAGGCGAGAACCACTGGTGACGAGCAGTGGAGGCTGATATCCCATGGCAAGAGGGAGGAGCAGCAGATTAACATTACTGCAGCTGCAATTGAGACTGGGAAGCAAATGTTTCATTTGAACAAACACACAGCACAAAATAGCCTTTTTATGCATTACCTGTCTACTCAACAGCACTCCAAGAGTTCAAAAAGCGTACTGCAGTTCTCCACATTCTTTTCGAATTCTCAAAAAGTAGCTGAAAATGCGCAGGCCTGGGGTGCCGACGCTGCGGACCGCGGGTCGGGCCCAGCCAGGCACCTCCAGGCCGCAGGCCTGGGGTGCCGACGCTGCGGACCGCGGGTCGGGCCCAGCCAGGCACCTCCAGGCCGCAGGCCTGGGGTGCCGACGCTGCGGACCGCGGGTCGGGCCCAGCCAGGCACCTCCAGGCCGCAGGCCTGGGGTGCCGACGCTGCGGACCGCGGGTCGGGCCCAGCCAGGCACCTCCAGGCCGCAGGCCTGGGGTGCCGACGCTGCGGACCGCGGGTCGGGCCCAGCCAGGCACCTCCAGGCCGCAGGCCTGGGGTGCCGACGCTGCGGACCGCGGGTCGGGCCCAGCCAGGCACCTCCAGGCCGCAGGCCTGGGGTGCCGACGCTGCGGACCGCGGGTCGGGCCCAGCCAGGCACCTCCAGGCCGCAGGCCTGGGGTGCCGACGCTGCGGACCGCGGGTCGGGCCCAGCCAGGCACCTCCAGGCCGCAGGCCTGGGGTGCCGACGCTGCGGACCGCGGGTCGGGCCCAGCCAGGCACCTCCAGGCCGCAGGCCTGGGGTGCCGACGCTGCGGACCGCGGGTCGGGCCCAGCCAGGCACCTCCAGGCCGCAGGCCTGGGGTGCCGACGCTGCGGACCGCGGGTCGGGCCCAGCCAGGCACCTCCAGGCCGCAGGCCTGGGGTGCCGACGCTGCGGACCGCGGGTCGGGCCCAGCCAGGCACCTCCAGGCCGCAGGCCTGGGGTGCCGACGCTGCGGACCGCGGGTCGGGCCCAGCCAGGCACCTCCAGGCCGCAGGCCTGGGGTGCCGACGCTGCGGACCGCGGGTCGGGCCCAGCCAGGCACCTCCAGGCCGCAGGCCTGGGGTGCCGACGCTGCGGACCGCGGGTCGGGCCCAGCCAGGCACCTCCAGGCCGCAGGCCTGGGGTGCCGACGCTGCGGACCGCGGGTCGGGCCCAGCCAGGCACCTCCAGGCCGCAGGCCTGGGGTGCCGACGCTGCGGACCGCGGGTCGGGCCCAGCCAGGCACCTCCAGGCCGCAGGCCTGGGGTGCCGACGCTGCGGACCGCGGGTCGGGCCCAGCCAGGCACCTCCAGGCCGCAGGCCTGGGGTGCCGACGCTGCGGACCGCGGGTCGGGCCCAGCCAGGCACCTCCAGGCCGCAGGCCTGGGGTGCCGACGCTGCGGACCGCGGGTCGGGCCCAGCCAGGCACCTCCAGGCCGCAGGCCTGGGGTGCCGACGCTGCGGACCGCGGGTCGGGCCCAGCCAGGCACCTCCAGGCCGCAGGCCTGGGGTGCCGACGCTGCGGACCGCGGGTCGGGCCCAGCCAGGCACCTCCAGGCCGCAGGCCTGGGGTGCCGACGCTGCGGACCGCGGGTCGGGCCCAGCCAGGCACCTCCAGGCCGCAGGCCTGGGGTGCCGACGCTGCGGACCGCGGGTCGGGCCCAGCCAGGCACCTCCAGGCCGCAGGCCTGGGGTGCCGACGCTGCGGACCGCGGGTCGGGCCCAGCCAGGCACCTCCAGGCCGCAGGCCTGGGGTGCCGACGCTGCGGACCGCGGGTCGGGCCCAGCCAGGCACCTCCAGGCCGCAGGCCTGGGGTGCCGACGCTGCGGACCGCGGGTCGGGCCCAGCCAGGCACCTCCAGGCCGCAGGCCTGGGGTGCCGACGCTGCGGACCGCGGGTCGGGCCCAGCCAGGCACCTCCAGGCCGCAGGCCTGGGGTGCCGACGCTGCGGACCGCGGGTCGGGCCCAGCCAGGCACCTCCAGGCCGCAGGCCTGGGGTGCCGACGCTGCGGACCGCGGGTCGGGCCCAGCCAGGCACCTCCAGGCCGCAGGCCTGGGGTGCCGACGCTGCGGACCGCGGGTCGGGCCCAGCCAGGCACCTCCAGGCCGCAGGCCTGGGGTGCCGACGCTGCGGACCGCGGGTCGGGCCCAGCCAGGCACCTCCAGGCCGCAGGCCTGGGGTGCCGACGCTGCGGACCGCGGGTCGGGCCCAGCCAGGCACCTCCAGGCCGCAGGCCTGGGGTGCCGACGCTGCGGACCGCGGGTCGGGCCCAGCCAGGCACCTCCAGGCCGCAGGCCTGGGGTGCCGACGCTGCGGACCGCGGGTCGGGCCCAGCCAGGCACCTCCAGGCCGCAGGCCTGGGGTGCCGACGCTGCGGACCGCGGGTCGGGCCCAGCCAGGCACCTCCAGGCCGTTCTTGGTTCCTGTCTGAAATGTAAACCCCAAACGTGTTGTGTTGTGTTGTGTTGTGTTGTGTTGTGTTGTGTTGTGTTGTGTTGTGTTGTGTTGTGTTGTGTTGTGTTGTGTTGTGTTGTGTTGTGTTGTGTTGTGTTGTGTTGTGTTGTGTTGTGTTGTGTTGTGTTGTGTTGTGTTGTGTTGTGTTGTGTTGTGTTGTGTTGTGTTGTGTTGTGTTGTGTTGTGTTGTGTTGTGTTGTGTTGTGTTGTGTTGTGTTGTGTTGTGTTGTGTTGTGTTGTGTTGTGTTGTGTTGTGTTGTGTTGTGTTGTGTTGTGTTGTGTTGTGTTGTGTTGTGTTGTGTTGTGTTGTGTTGTGTTGTGTTGTGTTGTGTTGTGTTGTGTTGTGTTGTGTTGTGTTGTGTTGTGTTGTGTTGTGTTGTGTTGTGTTGTGTTGTGTTGTGTTGTGTTGTGTTGTGTTGTGTTGTGTGGTGTGGTGTGGTGTGGTGTGGTGTGGTGTGGTGTGGTGTGGTGTGGTGTGGTGTGGTGTGGTGTGGTGTGGTGTGGTGTGGTGTGGTGTGGTGTGGTGTGTTGTGTTGTGTTGTGTTGTGTTGTGTTGTGTTGTGTTGTGTTGTGTTGTGTTGTGTTGTGTTGTGTTGTGTTGTGTTGTGTTGTGTTGTGTTGTGTTGTGTTGTGTTGTGTTGTGTTGTGTTGTGTTGTGTTGTGTTGTGTTGTGTTGTGTTGTGTTGTGTTGTGTTGTGTTGTGTTGTGTTGTGTTGTGTTGTGTTGTGTTGTGTTGTGTTGTGTTGTGTTGTGTTGTGTTGTGTTGTGTTGTGTTGTGTTGTGTTGTGTTGTGTTGTGTTGTGTTGTGTTGTGTTGTGTTGTGTTGTTACATACACATACCCTAAATTTATGTCCAGTGCTGCATAATATTTTGGCACTTTATAAATACAATAAATAAACATACATAGATAGACATATATACATACATAGATATACATACATACATACATACCATACACATACAGTGATGTGAAAAACTATTTGCCCCTTCCTGATTTCTTATTCTTTTGCACTTTTGTCACACTTAAATGTTTCTGCTTATCAAAAACAGTTAACTATTAGTCAAAGATAACAATTGAACACAAAATTCACAACAGTGGAGTCGTGAACACTGACCTTAATTGAGGCAAGTGAGGCCTGCAGTTCTTTCGATGTTGTCCTCGGGTCTTTGGTGGCCTCTCGGATGAGTTTTCTCGGTGCTCTTGGGGTAATTTTGGATGGCCAGCCACTCCTGGGAAGGTTCATCACTGTTCCATTTTTAGAAGTGTCTTTATATCCTTTACCAGACTAATAGATCTCAATTACTTAATAATTAATTATTAATGATTTTTTGAATGTGTACAGGCATCTTTGTGTGCAGCATCTTGCAAAGATTTTATCTGATGGGGAGTGCAGCTCCATAGAATAGACTGTGTAGAGTATGGCTCTCATACTACATGGAAGGGGGTACAATTGGTCTGTGATCTTGCCTTTTCCAAAGACTTTTATCTCAAGTGTGTATGTAGCATAAGACAGATTCAATGCAGATTCAGGGCAAACAGAGGCGGTTTAAAAAAAAAAGGCACATGTAAAGGGATGCAGGGGCTGCCACTTCTGTAGTAACGCTGTCTCTGGAGGAGAAAATGTATCAACTCAGCAGCTTCTAGTGTTTCCGCAAGCCTACCACCTGCCTAGAGCCAGCCTAGTTTGGGAAAATACCGCAGTGCTATCGCAACTGTAAACATTTTTATGAATGAGCACACAGAAGTCTAAAATACTGAATGTGGTATTTTCACGCACAGATTTTTTTTTTTTACTGCAATGCTTTTATGAATGATAGCCAATGTGGGCTGCACGACTGCTGTCTGGAACCGAGTCCTGATGTTAACTGACAGCTTTTTTTTTTTTATGTATTTTAACTCCCCACATAATCAATTAGCGTTTCTCTTTAATAAAACATGATTACATGCATCATTTACCCTAAAAAAAAGTTTTAAAAGCAATTTAGAGGCCACTTCCGGTTTTCTATGCGGATATCTGAATAGGTCGGATATTCGCGGATAACGCATTCGGATATCCACATGAACGCGGATAGCAGAACGTTTGGTTGCGGATATCCGATCCAGATATCTGGGTATCCAGATCAATTCGGATTTTGAAAAGGAGTATCAGAGCACCCCTGAAAACCAATAGAAAGTGTATTATATTGATCCAGGCCCCATATAATACACACACACACACACTTAATACAGACCTGTTATCCACCACAGCAGCATATCCACCATGTATACTGATGTATAACCCACCTGCCTTCCAAAATAACACATCACCCTCCCCCAAAAAAGAAAAAAAAAAAACCTTCAGGAATGCACTTCACACCAGACCAATTCCCCTGGTAGTCAGAAAACAGCTTATAGTTGGAGCTAAGACCACCTGTGTGCAGGAGGCGGGAACTCCCACAATGCAGTTGTAGGGAGGGTCAATAAGATGCAAATGCTAACAAGTTGATGCAGGGTCATGCAATTTTATATGCAAATATATACAGCTTGGAAATTGGCCAGATAAATCCTGCCATGGTGATTATCCATTTTCAAGATGCATACATTTGCATGTAAATTTTGCATAATACTACACCAGCTTGCTTGCTATCATTTGCATTTCATTGCCGATCCCTAGTCAGGGACTCTGTAACAAATACTGGCTATATTTTAATGGTCAAATTCTAAGCAGCAAAAAATTGCCTCCAATCAATATAAAATTGACATCAACACAAAATTGTTACCATTTCATTGACCAGGGGCATTGCTAGGGCCCTGTGAGATCTGGGGCACCAGGCCAGAGTCAAGCTGTGACACGTGTTCCCGACCCACATAGAAATACCATAAACAGGCAGCATTTTACAATAATGGCAGAGCTTCTATGTTGGCCTGGGTGTGGTGCTCGGCTGGCCTGCCGGTGATGTGGTGCTGGCTGGACTGGCAGTGATGGGAGCAGTGCTGGCTTAACAAGCTTGTGGAAATGTGCTGCCTGGCTTAATGAACTGGTGATGCGGACTGTGTTGTGTCCGCTGGCTGAGTGACCAACTGACCTGGTGATGCTATGCTGTGTGAGGCCCAGTGCACACCAAAACCGCTAGCAATTTTTGGTGCAGATTTCAGAGATTTGGCCCAGTGCACACCGAGCGGATTTGGATGCGATCTGCCGGCCGCATCCGCCTGTAAATCCGCTTGGCTATTGTATATCAATGGGCTGGTGCAAACCGGCGGTTTGAGGGTTTAGCAATCTGCAAATGTGCAGCAGGAGGCACGTTTGCAGTTTGGCAAAAAACAAACTGCTGGTGTGCACCAGCCCATTAAAATACATTAGCCAAGCGGATTTGCAGGCAGATTCGGCTGGCGGACCCCATCCAAATCCGCTTGGTGTGCACTGGGCCTGACCTACTGTACTGCAGGATGGCTGACCCATACCAACTGGCAGGCAGCAGACGGTACAGTGAACGGTTATTTTCCCTTAGCAGGGCGCATCCTGTTGGAGGCGACAAATCTCCACCAGACTTACATCTTTCCCTACTATCCATGGCGGCCTGGAGGGGGAATAGTAATTAGCTCCACTGCCGGATGCGCCCGGCTAACGGATAAGTACCCACGGAACTGCCCAACAAGCACACAGTTCAACCTCCTGTTTGTACTAAAGGAAACCCAAGACTTCCAGACTGCAAGCATTTATAGTTACCTGGGTGCTTTCTCCAGCCCCCTGTAGGCCGTGGGCTTCCTCACCATGCTCCCAGTCCCATCCATTTATCCGCTGTCCAGCTCGGTAGTCTGGAAGTTCTGCAAATGCATGACTGTGAGCATCCGTGGCCACACTCCTGTGGCTAAGAGTATTCTGCGCAGACATCCGGACACAGAAGCACCATTGGGGCTGCACACAGTCAGGTATACACAGGGGAACATGACTGAGCCCAGTCACAGCTTTAAAGGTAACCTAAACTGAGAAGTATATGCATAGCCCCCAACCGTCCCATTTTCGTCGGGACTGACCCGATTTGGGAGGGCTCTCCCGCTATCGCGCTATGACCCCCCAGTGTCCTGGCTGGCTGGGGGGGTCAGATGCAGGTGCGGACTCACTATTGCTGCAGGAAGGGAGGCAGCCAGGGAAAGGGAGCTGGTGGCAAAGCGGCGGAGAAGGGGGGGGGGGGGAGCCCCCCCCCTTCCCTCACCTTGGGGATCCCTTTCCTGGCTCTCCCTTCCAGATGTATGCGTCTCCTCCGATGGCGCAGCGGCTGACAGCGGGCGGGGAAGACTTACCGCTGTTACGCAGCCGCCGGAGAGAGCTGTGATCTGTGTGCCGCAAGTCTGGTCTACTCAAGACCAGACTAGCGGCGCACAGATCACAGTTCCCTGTGCCGGCGTCTGCGTAACAGCGGTAAGTCCTCCCCGCCCGCCACTACGCCAGGAGGAGACACATTAATCCGGAAGAGAGAGCCAGGAAAGGGAGCCCCAGGGTGAGGAAAGGGGGGGGGGAAGACTCCCCCCCCCCCCTTCTCCGACGCTTTGCCACCAGCTCCCTTTCACTGGCTGCCTCCCTTCCTGGGTGCACCTATACACCTGGCTACATATACTGGGGAAACCTATACACCTGGCTGCATATACTGGGGAGACCTATACACCTGGCTGCATATACTGGGGAGACCTATACACCTGGCTGCATATACTGGGGAGACCTATACACCTGGCTGCATATACTGGGGAGACCTATACACCTGGCTACATATACTGGGGAGACCTATACACCTGGCTACATATACTGGGGAGACCTATACACCTGGCTACATATACTGGGGAGACCTATACACCTGGCTACATATACTGGGGAGACCTATACACCTGGCTACATATACTGGGGAGACCTATACACCTGGCTACATATACTGGGGAGACCTATACACCTGGCTACATATACTGGGGACACCTATACACCTGGCTACATATACTGGGGACACCTATACACCTGGCTGCATATACTGGGGACACCTATACACCTGGCTACATATACTGGGGACACCTATACACCTGGCTACATATACTGGGGACACCTATACACCTGGCTACATATACTGGGGACACCTATACACCTGGCTACATATACTGGGGACACCTATACACCTGGCTACATATACTGGGGACACCTATACACCTGGCTGCATATACTGGGGACACCTATACACCTGGCTACATATACTGGGGAGACCTATACACCTGGCTACATATACTGGGGACACCTATACACCTGGCTGCATATACTGGGGACACCTATACACCTGGCTACATATACTGGGGAGATCTATACACCTGGCTGCATATACTGGGGAGATACTTAAAATTGATATATTACTAATTTTAAAATGTTAATATGAAGGAATATGAACCAGGATAGAAAGGACAAGTGTGGTTTGAATTATAAAACCACATATTTTTCTTAGGAAATCTTCATGGTATGCGTAACTAGGGGCGTGATCGGGGCGTGATCAGGGGCGTGGCTTAAGTGTCCCTCTTTCTCATCTCAAAATGTTGGGAGGTATGGTATATGGATTTTTCCTTTAAAAATAATACCAGTTGCCCGACTCCCCTGCTGATCCTATGTCTCTAATACTTTTAGCCACAGCCCCTGAACAGACATGCAGATCAGGTGCTCTGACTGAAGTCAGACTGGATTAGCTGCATGCTTGTTTCAGGTGTGTGATTCAGCCACTACTGCAGCAAAAGAGATCATCAGGAGTGCCAAGCAACTGGTATTGTTTAAAAGGAAACATCCATACCCCTCAGTTAAGGTTCCCTTAAACCAGGCCAGCCAGAGGAGGAAAGGAGCAGTACTGGAGGATGGCGAGGGAGCCCACAGGAGGCTGGAGGAAGTGCCAAGTATAAATGCTTGTACACTTTAAAGTAGGGATGATCAATGAGATGCAAATATTTGAGTTCATGCAGATTTATGCAGAGCTGTGGAGTAGCTACAAAAATCATGCAACTCTGACTCCTCAGTTTAGTGAAACCAACGATTCCAGGTACCAAAATTGCTTCAACTGACTTCGGATCCACAGCTCAGGATGTATGTAAATTTGTATGCAAATATATTCAGCTTGAAAGTTGATCAGTCAAGTCCCACACAGGTTCAATTGATTGGTTCATTTTCAAGCTGCATATATTTGCATAAACATTTAGACAAATACGCATGAACTCAGGGGCGTAACTAGGCCCCACCGGGCCCCCCTGCAGATTTTCTGAGCGGGCCCCCCCCCCCCCGGGGCCCGCTCGCGGCCGTTTTGTGGGTGCTGGAGGGGTGGCAGCATGAGGGGAAAGCCTTGCCCACAGTCGGCGGGGAGAGGGGTAGTTCCCCCCTCTCCCTCACCTCGGGGCTCTCCCCTCTGCGCTCCCCTCCAGCTCGTAAGTGTCTGTGGGGCTGTGGTGGGCAGCGAGCGGCGGGCAGATAGATACCTGCTTCCGTGCGTTCCATCGGAGACTTCTCCCTCTAGCGGCTGACGTCACTTCCGGAAGTGACGTCAGCCGCTAGAGGGAGAAGTCTCCGATGGAACGCACGGAAGCAGGTATCTATCTGCCCGCCGCTCGCTGCCCACCACAGCCCCACAGACACTTACGAGCTGGAGGGGAGCGCAGAGGGGAGAGCCCCGAGGGGAGAGCCCCGAGGTGAGGGAGAGGGGGGGGAACTACCCCTCTCCCCGCCGACTGTGGGCAAGGCTTTCCCCTCATGCTGCCACCCCTCCAGCACCCACAAAACGGCCCCGAGCGGGCCCCAGGGGGGGGGGGGGGGGGGGCTCCGCGGGTGCAGGGGCTGCAGGGCCTATTCCTACGCCCCTGCATGAACTTATTTGTGTTTCATTGATCATCCCTACTTTAAAGGGGAGCTGAAGAGAGAGGTACATGGAGGCTGCCATGTTTATTTCCTTTTAAGCAATACCAGTTGCCTGGCAGCCCTGCTGATCCTCTTCCTCTAATACTATTAGCCATAGCCCCTGAACAAGCATGCAGCATATCAGGTGTTTCAGACTTTAAAGTCAGATCTGACAAGACTAGCTGCATGCTTGTTTCTGGTGTTATTCAGATACTACTGCAGAGAAATAGACCAGCAGGGCTGCCAGGCAACTGGTATTGATTAAAAGGAAATAAATATGGCAGCCTCCGTATACCTCTTACTTCAGTTCCCCTTTAAAGTACAGTGGGCTCTATTCAGAAAACACTATTAATGCTCAAAACAGCTGATTTTTCTGATCACCTTAATAAATTACAATTCACTAAACTTGTTACCACACAAACAAAAAAAGAAAAAAAACAGTTCCCGACTAGTGAGGTAAATTACCGACTTATGCCGGGAAATGTCAATTCACAATGCTTTGCACACTTCATTTACCGGACAAAAGCGTTTGGTAATTTTCTCCAGCCCACAGCAGCCAACAACCTGCTCTCCTCATGCTGTCTCTGTGCAGTAACTTGACAGACAGACTTTGGGGAGAACCTGGCAGCCAATAGGGAGAGCCACACAGCCTGCTTCTCATGCTAATTGGATGCAATAGGTATGCAGGTTGGACTTTCAGTGTATCAATGCAGAGACAGGCTACAACTCTGCCGGCATGCATTTAGATGTGCATATTTGTATTTTAGCACATAGAAGAGCTCCCCCTGGTGGCTCCAGCACATCTACAGGAATGACAGGTGGCACAGTCTGGAGTCACACACACAGCTCCCTGCCTGCTAGAAGGCTGCTAAGTGAAACTTACTAACCAGGGCTTAGTGGATTGAGGCAGTTTGTTCGGTAAATTACCAAACTTCTGCCTCATGGGAGAAAATGTTTGTGAATTTGGAATAAAAAGTGTAAAATACCGCATGAGGTATTTTATCTCCAATTTGTTTTTCTTACCGAACTGCTTATTGTGAATAGAGCCTATTGAGCACAAATTCATAAGAAGGTAAACCTCTATTTTCTTGCAAACAGAATTGCCATAAGTGAGGTTCCTAACTTAGTATACTTTGGGGTGGGGGTGTTAAGGGCAGCACCATGACTTACCTACTGGGGGCTACTTCAAAGAATCCTGCAGTAGAGTACACTCCCAGCCGCAATGCATGCCGCAATGTATACTGGGAGCTGTAGTATGCAGTGCAGCCAGGAGCGCACTCTACAGTGGGATTCTTTTAGGTGCGGCAAGCTGCAGCTGGCAATCATCGCAGGGACAAGGGGCTACACGAGCAGCCCCCAGGTAAGAAATGGTGCTCCCTAACCCCCATACCAAGTTCCAAATCTCCCTTATAGAGAGGTTCCATTTGGTATAAAAGTTCTACAGGTGCACTTAAAGGAAACATGAGGCAAACGAAATCAATGTAGCTTTACTTACCTTGGGCTTCCTGCAGCTCCTAGAAGTCTGTGTCCCTCGCAGCAGTTCTGTTGTTGCCCAGTCTTCTGCTGTCCACTCCATAGTAGTCACTGGCTTCTGCACATGCATGGGTGCATGCACCGCTCATGCGCCTGTGGCTCGGAGTGTTCTGCGCAGTAGTACTGCCCTTGTGCAGAATGCTCCCAGGCACGAGAACTCAGGATTGCACGCACACACCCGTGCTTGCACAGAAGCCACTGCTGAAGGGGACAAAGGAAGAATGGGTGGCAGCAGAACTGCAGCAAGGACTACACAAGACTTCTAGTCCTGGAGGAGGCTCCGGGTAAGTAAAGCTAAACTGATTTAAAGGAGGAACTGTAGTGAAAATGACAACAAAATTACTTATTGTTTACAATATTTATCTATTGATAATTTAGCAAGTGGTTTCCCATTGTAAAATATTTCCTTTCCCTGATTTACATTCTGAAATATATCCCTGGTGGTGAGTGACATCTTTAGTTCTGCCAGGTGATCTGCACGGAATGTTCATTACTGACTTCTATGCACAGAGGAAGATACTGCTTGCTTGTTTGTTGGAAAAAGCCACAATTTCCCACAATGCAATGGACAGCAAACTGTCAGGACATCACACTGTGGGAGGGGCTTCACCACAATATCCACCATACAGACCCTCCTGATCTATTCGAGAAAAGGTAAATATTGCTTGTGGGAAAGGGGGCATCAGCTACTTACTGAAATGTAGATAAATCCCTGATGTACAATGAACTCAAGGTGTGAGACCTATGGAAGCTGACATGTAGTTCCTTTTAAAAAATGCCAGTTGCTTGGCAGTCCTGCTGGTCTATGTGGTTGCAGTAATGCATGAATCACACCAGAAACAAGCATGCAGCTAATCTTGTTAGAACACTCAGAACCACCTGACATGCTGCAAGCTTGTTCGGGGTCTATAGCTAAAAATATTACAGGCAGGGGATTGGCAAGAAAGCCAGGAAACTGGTATTGCTTAAAAGGAAATAAATATGACAGCCTCCATATACCTCTCACCTCAGGTATCCCTTTAAGCGGTGCTGGTGGCTACTCTTGCTGTGCTAAGCAAGCTGACACAAGCCCAGTCCTAATGCAGTTGGCCACTTACCTACACTTTTAAACTCAGGTCTCCTCTCCCTGTGTGATGGGAGGCGGCTGCTGTGTGATGGGGAAGGGGGCAGATGCAGCTGCTGCGTGACTGGGGGCAGCTGCTTATGGCTGTGTGATGGCGGGCAGATATGGCTTCTGTGTGACTGGGGAGCTGCTGCTGCTGGCTATGTGATGGGTGCTGCTGCTGCTGCTGGCTGGGGGCTTGTGCTGCTGCTGGCTGTGTGCTGGGGGCTTGTGCTGCTGCTGGCTGGGGGCTTGTGCTGCTGCTGGCTGTGTGCTGGGGGCTTGTGCTGCTGCTGGCTGTGTGCTGGGGGCTTGTGCTGCTGCTGGCTGTGTGCTGGGGGCTTGTGCTGCTGCTGGCTGTGTGCTGGGGGCTTGTGCTGCTGCTGGCTGTGTGCTGGGGGCTTGTGCTGCTGTTGGCTGTGTGCTGGGGGCTTGTGCTGCTGCTGGCTGTGTGCTGGGGGCTTGTGCTGCTGCTGGCTGTGTGCTGGGGGCTTGTGCTGCTGCTGGCTGTGTGCTGGGGGCTTGTGCTGCTGCTGGCTGTGTGCTGGGGGCTTGTGCTGCTGCTGGCTGTGTGCTGGGGGCTTGTGCTGCTGCTGGCTGTGTGCTGGGGGCTTGTGCTGCTGTTGTGCATGCACAATCTGTGTCCCTCTCCCTCCCCCTCCCCCTAACAGAGAATATGTGAGCTCAGCTAGTTAGGCCTCCTTTCCACGGACTGCTGATAGTCAGTTAAATGCCTCTCAAACTCTCTCAACTGCTCACTTCTGCCTGGTAACTGCTTGCTGAGGTATGAGGCTAGCTTCTGCTGCTGTAGCAGGCATAAGACATCAAATCCACGCCCCCTGCCAGTGATTGGCCAAGTGGGCAGTGGAATTTATTGTGACAGGCTCAGCCTCAGCCCATAGTGATAGCTGCAGGCTGATGCTAGTGCCAAGCCCCACCCACAACATGTTACAATGGGCTCTATTCATAAAACATTTGCAGTAAAAAAAATCTTGGAGGGAAAACACCACATTGGTATTTTAGATTTTTGTGTGCTAATTCATAAAAATGTTTACACTTGCGATAATAGGTCGGGGAATTCCCCACTAAACTGGCAGTACTGGCTGAGTTGTTACATTTGCTGGCTGAGTTGATACATTTTCTCCTGCAGAGACAGCAAGTATAAAGGAGGCACCCCCAGCATCCCTTTACATGTGCATTTTTCTGCCTCTCCTCCTGAATCTGCGCTGAATCTGTCTAATTAGTCTTGCTAATCAATTATTTAATTGCTGCAGCTTAGAAAAAGTTCCAGAAATGTTAAACATGCAGGCTTTCTGATGTGAAATTTATCTTAAAACAGGTACCCAAGGGGTTAAAAAAAACACAGCCTTGGTATTCCGGAATGCCTTGTCTGCTCTCTTCTCACTGCAGCTGCCTGGGAGGTCTGTCTCTCCATTAGCTTGCCTGTCATTGCTGGCTTATGCCTTATCTAAACAGCGGGGTTTCTCCACACACATTCCACCTGCTCTAATCTTTATGAATTAACCTTCAGTGACATGTGTTGTGATAATCTCCGCACAAGGAGGTAATTTCCCGCACTGCACAGGAATGTCAGATTTTCATGCGGAAACAGCCTTTATGAATGCCCACTTTGCTAAATGGTCAGGAAAGTCAGCTGTTTTGAGCGGAAAACTTGCGGTAAAGTTTTATGAATAGAGCCCATTATGAGTTCCCTACTGTATGAGACAGTCCCACCCCTCAGTTTAACCAGCCAGTTACTGCAAGCCAGCCTCAGCCTTTGTCCCTCCCCTTGGCCAATGATCTCTCCAGTTTATTTTTCCCTCCGATTTGGCCCCGTGAGGATGTGGTAACGTGAGGATGGTTATGTGAGTGGCTGACTGCAGGAGCATTTCCCGGCATTGCAGAGGCTAGATTGGATCGGAGCAGTGCTTTTCAGCGCTGCTAGATTTGGGCGCAGCCGGCGCCTCCATAGACTACAATAGGAATCACTCCTATTGCAGCGCTCAGTGAGTAACGTCGGCTCTGTCAGGAGACGGAGCCGAGGTTGCTTAAAAAACACAATAATTCGGCCTCCAGCAATCGCTGGAAGCCGAATTATTTCATTCCCCCACTATCAATGTCGGCCTGGAGGAAGAATAGTAATTAAAACGGCCCAGACTTGTGCAGAAGCAGGATCAGCCATATACCGCTGTATCCTGCGCCCAAGTCTACCGGCGGCGATTTCAAATGTACTCAGATTGGATGGCTAAGGAAGCCTTATATAGACAATGTTCCCTTTGCTGCAGCTCACATTTCAATGGCAGCTCTGACAATAGAGAGGCTGCAGCTGGGATATCACACACACCAGTAGCGTTACTACCTAAGGGCGCAGGGGGGCGTGGTGCACCGGGTGCCAGACAGCCAGGGGGTGTCGCCAAGACCCCCCCTACACCTGACTAAGGAGGGGAAGAGCAGCGCTGGGAGGAGGGGTGACAGCAGGGATAGCGGCGGGGAGGGGGGAAATATCCCCCCCCTCCCTCACCTGGGTCCCCCTCCTTCTGCCTCTCTTCTCCCCCCAAAAATGCGGGCAGTGGGCAGCGAGCAGGCTGGCGCGGAGAATACTCATGTTACTTACGCGTATCAGCCTGGAACGCTGCGTCGCCATCACGTGCCTCTTCTGCGCCTCCAATCATTGGAGGCACAGTAGAGGCACGTGACGGCGACGCAGCGTTCCAGGCTGATACGCGGAAGTAACGTGAGTATTCTCCGCGCCAGCCTGCTCGCTGCCCACTGCCCCCGGCCCGCTGCCCGCATTTTTGGGGGGAGAAGAGAGGCAGAAGGAGGGGACCCAGGTGAGGGAGGCGGGGATATTTCCCCCCTCCCCGCCGCTATCCCTGCTGTCACCCCTCCTTCTAGCTACACGGGGGGGGGGGGGGGGGAGCACTATACTACCTAAACTGGGGGCCACTATACTGGGGGCAGCTAAACGGGGGGGGGGCTACTATACTAGCTACACTGGGGGCATCTATGGGGGCCACTATATTACCTAAACTGGGGGGGGGCACCATACCAGCTACAATGGAGGCAACTATACTATCTAAACTGTGGGCCACAATACTAGCTATACTGGAGGGCAGCTGTACGGGGGCCACTATACTAGCTACACTAGGGGCAGCAGCACTAACTACATTGGGGACAGCAGCTATGCTGCCTATCCTGGGGGCAACTATACTAGCTATATTGGGGCAACTATACTTCCTTCACTGGGGGCAACTAGCTACCTATACTGGGGGCAACTGCTAGCTACCTATACTGGGGGCAGTGGCGGCACTGGGGGGGGGTGCTTTGGGTGCTGAAGCACCCCTTAAAATTCTCTAAGCACCCCCCAGCGTGAACTGACTTTCGGCATCGAATAGATGCCGTATCAGTTCACCAAAGCGGCAGAGCTATTGTAAAATGCCCGAAGCCCTGCTCTGGAGACTTTGGGAGTTGCTGGCTGCAGAGGATCATGGGAGCTGCGCACTGGACGGAGGCCGGAACAGGAGCTCTGCTGCAGGTGAGTAAATGTTTTTTTTAATTTATATTAGCAGCCAGGGGTAGCGCTTATGTTCTGGCCAGGTCTGCTACACGATTGAAGTGTTTTCTGGACAGGTCTGCCACACGATTGCATGTATTTTCTGGGCAAATCTGCTACATGATTGCATGTATTTTCTGGGCAAATCTGCCGACATGATTGCATGTATTTTCTGGGCAAATCTGCAGACAAGATTGCATGTATTTTCTGGGCAAATCTGCAGACAAGATTGCATGTATTTTCTGGGCAAATCTGCCGACATGATTGCATGTATTTTCTGGGCAAATCTGCCGACATGATTGCATGTATTTTCTGGGCAAATCTGCCGACATGATTGCATGTATTTTCTGGGCAAATCTGCCGACATGATTGAACGTATTCTCTGGGCAAATCTGCTGACATGATTGCATGTATTTTCTAGGCAAATCTGCCGACATGATTGAACGTATTCTCTGGGCAAATCTGCAGACATGATTGCATGTATTTTCTGGGCAAATCTGCCGACATGATTGAACGTATTCTCTGGGCAAATCTGCCGACATGATTGAACGTATTCTCTGGGCAAATCTGCACACATTATGTGTATTTTCTTGAGAAAACCTGCACAATTATGTTAACTTTCTGGGGAAAGGGTCACCAAAACTTGGGTCCACTGTCTTTGCGTAGCACTTTTAAAGGGAACCTGAGGTGAGAATAATATTGAGGCTGCCATATTTATCTCCTTTTAAGCAATACCAGTTGCCTGGCTGCCATGCTGGTCCTCTGCCTCTAATTCTTTCAACCACAGACCCTGAACAAGCATGCTTGTTTCTGGTGTGATTCAGTTCACTACTGCAGCCAAATAGATCAGCAGGGCAACTAGTATTGTTTAAAAGGAAATAAATATGGCAGCCTCCATATCACTCTCACCCGGGAGCGGTCACTCCTCTCTTGTCATTAGCTCTGGCTGCAGGTGTGCTGTCACTCCTCTCCTGTCTACCTCTGGCTGCAGCTGTGCTGTCACTACCTCTGGGTGCAGCTGTGCTGTCACTCCTGTCCTGTCACTACCTCTGGCTGCAGCTGTGCTGTCACTCCTCTCTTGTTACTACCTCTGGCTGCAGCTGTGCTGTCACTCCTGTCCTGTCACTACCTCTGGCTGCAGGTGTGCTGTCACTCCTCTCCTGTCACTACATCTGGCTGCAGCTGTACCATCACTCCTCTCCTGTCACTACCTCTGGCTGCAGCTGTACCGTCACTTCTGTCCTGTCATTACCTCTGGCTGCAGGTGTGCTGTCACTCCTCTCCTGTGACTATATCTGGCTGCATTTGTGCTGTCACTGCTCTCCAGTCACTACTTCTGGCTGCAGCTGTGCTGTCACTACCTCTGGCTGCAGGTGTGCTGTCACTCCTCTCCTGTTAGTACCTATAGCTGCAGCTGTGCTGTCACTCCTCTCCTGTCTACCTCTGGCTGCAGCTGTGCTGTCACTCCTCTCCTGTTAGGACCTCTGGCTGCAGCTGTGCTGTCACTCCTCTCCTGTCTACCTTTGGCTGCAGCTGTGCTGTCACTCCTCTCCTGTCTACCTCTGGCTGCAGCTGTGCTGTCACTCCTCTCCTGTCTACCTCTGGCTGCAGCTGTGCTGTCACTCCTCTCCTGTTAGGACATCTGGCTGCAGCTGTGCTGTCACTCCTGTCTACCTCTGGCTGCAGCTGTGCTGTCACTCCTCTCCTGTCACTACCTCTGGCTGCAGCTGTGATGTCACTCCTCTCCTGTCACTATATCTGGCTACAGCTGTGCTTCACTCCTCTCCACTCTCTCACAATGTCTGTGTGTCTCACAATGTGTGTGTGTGTGTGTGTGTGTGTGTGTGTGTGTGTGTGTGTGTGTGTGTGTGTGTGTGTGTGTGTGTGTGTGTGTGTGTGTGTGTGTGTGTGTGTGTGTGTGTGTCCTCATGGTTTGTGGTCTGTGGGGCAGAGGGTGGCTGTGTGCTTTTTTTAAGTGAGAAAGGGTTTCTGAAAATTGACTATTTGGGTGTGTTAAGACGTGTGCAATTGGTGGCACTATTAGTTGGTTGGAGAGGGATCGTTCCTATGACTAGTATCCTTTGTGTGTGGTGGGCCTGCTGTATGTGATTATTGCTAACAACAATGTGGGGGAGGGCAACCTTTCTTTATAACTGATACAAAGGCCTTAGTCTTGTCACAGATTGCCCAGAGGAGCCGATAGTCGTATCGCTTGGAGTGCCTTGAATGTTTCAAGTAATTAACTGTAAATACTTCTATACTTTTGTACATTTACATAGATATCAAAAAAAGGGTGAGATAGAAAAGGGTGGGTATGACTCGACTGAGCACAAATCACATACAATTAGTTACTGTAATAACCTATTTAACTTTATTAATCCAAATCTATAGAACAATAAAACACATCAATTAAAAATGTGCCCACCCCGCACCCCCAAGCCAGCCTCCCACCCCGACCTCGAACCCCTGCCGCTACCCCACAGATCCCCCAAAGAGATGGTGTAACCACTAACTATGAACTGTATTATCATGTGGGTTTATGTCATTGAAAAGTATAAATAAATAAATAAATAAATTTACTCTGGACGTCCAGTTAACCCAAAAATATATGTAGGTATAAACCACAGCCGGTGCAAAAATTGGTTAGTGGCATGCAGCCAGTCTTGAAGTGAGGAACCGGCAAATTACTGCAGCCAGCACACAAATTGGTTAGTTGCATACAGCCAGTCTTTAGAGTGGATAATAAGCAGATAAGTGCAAGCAAGGGGATTTTCCAGCCGGGAAAAAGCAAGACAGTCACATAAAATTAATTCAATCTCAGAACATAATCTCCAGAGATGTCAGGCATTGGATAAACAAGCTGAGGCACATTGAGGCACATTGAGGCAAGCAGGTTGGTACCACACTGAGGCACATGCAGGGTTCAGGCCAAGTGATATAGCTGTCACAAATCAAGCTGCAGATTCACCAAGAGGCTCAGTGTCATCAGTTAATCGCCACTCACTTGTATAATAATTTTGAGAAGCAGTCCACATACATAAACAAAAGCCATGCCCGTGGGGCTGCTTACGTGTCCACAATGGATATCCTGGAGTACCGTGTTGCTAAATGTGATGTCCTCCGAGATCAATGCCTGTGTTGAATAAGTGAGATAGTTGTCCGGATAAACAAGGATTTCTATCCCTATGGAGATTGATTCCTGTATGGCTGAGACACCGGACTGGCTGTAGGGAAGGCAGAGGCTTCTATCCGTGCGGGGAAGGAGACAGCATGGAGGCCGGGACACTGCACATGCGTCCTCGACCGGTTTCGCCGGACTTCCGGCTTCCACTGGAGGTGTGCAACGGATTCCATGTTCCTCCATGGGGATCTTAAACCCCCCTGCCGGCCTGACGTCATCGCCAGGCCGGCCCCGCCCGCCCCCACAAGCGGCCAATGCCGGGCAGGCGGGCGGGGCAGGCAGACACGGCGGCCGGCCGCCTTAGCAACCCGCCGGCGCGTCCGCCAAACCCCGCCCACCCGCCCGAACGTCGCACACGGGGCGGGCAGGGCGGATGGACACGGTGGCGGGGAGCAGCCGGGCCAAAGGCAGCCGCACACCCCCCAAAAACACCGCGCCCACCAAGCCCCAAACGCACCGGGCGACACCGCCAGAGGGGGCGGGCGGAGCCGGCCCAAGCCACAAACCAGGCCGGAGAGAGAAACCAAGACCCCACTCAGGTATCTTATCCAAAAATATATATTCAAATAGGGATTTTAACTCAGAATGAAATTCATATATTAATTATAAACAGCAAGACGTTAATGGTAAGCCATAATATATGAATGCAAAAAACAAGAGGAGGGGGCAACCAAAAGGGACCCCGCATAATGTGGATGCCTCAAGCATCCTCAATGAGAGAAATTTCATCTTATAAAGCTAGTGTTTAGCAAAGAGTATAGGGAGGACACCCCCCACACACAGACCGGGGAGGAGACGCAAGCGACCAGGGAGAGTAGTTTCGAGAGGTGGGCATACAGGGACCTCAGACAGGCAAAAAGGAAGTATAACTGGTATTTTCATTCAAACCTGGGGGTGATGTCGCCCCCAGGTCGAAAATCCACCTTGATTCTCGCTGTAATAAAAGTCTATCCATGTCCCCACCTCGTTGAGATGCATGAATACGGTCCAAGCCAACAAAACGCATCTGAGCTGGATTGCCAGCATGCATGGTTTTGAAATGCCTGGCCACCGGGGTGAGATTGGACGTGCTCTTACTCCTTATGTTAGTAACATGATCAGAGATCCTGGCACGTAGCTCTCGTTTAGTTTTACCTATATAAAAGGCACCGCATGGGCATAGTAACAGATAGACTACTAAGATGGTATTACAATTTACGTAGTGAGCAAGTGTCCAATCTCTACCGTCCGGTAGCCTAACATTCCGACCCACCTGCACATATCTACACATGGTACAGCCACCACATGTGTATGTGCCCACTAATTTACAATGTTTAGATGTTACTGAAGGATTTATAAAATGGCTACTGACCAGCTTGTCTCTAAGAGAGGGTGATCGTCGAAACGAGAAGAGGGGTCTCTCAGGAACACATCTACTAAGCTTCGCATCATTGGTAAGAATATGCCAATGTTTATTGATTATATGGCTGATTTGTCGATGCTGGGCCGAGTATCTGGTGCAGAAGCGAACTGCGTCCCCACCATCTCGTGTCCCCCGATATTTATTCGAGAGAAGGGATGTGCGGTCACTCGCATCAGCCCTCTTAAATGCCTTCCTTAGCGTCCCCTCGGGATAACCCCTCTCTTTAAATCTATTCCTCAAAGCTCTGGCCTCTGACCTGAAGGTTGAATCATCTGAGCAATTTCGCCTTACCCGAAGGTATTGGCCCATTGGTATCCCCCTCACCGTATGGGACGGGTGAAAGCTGTCTGCCCTTAAAAGGGAGTTGGTAGCAGTGTCTTTTCTATATAAACTGGTAGCTATAACTCCATCCTCCCCCAAAGAGATCAGAATGTCAAGAAAAGGAATCGAAGAGGGGCTGCATTGCATAGTAAATTTCAAATTCCTAGAGTTCACGTTCAAAACTTCCACAAACTGATCCAGGAGGTGTTGACCACCAGTCCAAAAAATGATAATGTCATCGATGTACCTGTGCCATGCCAAGATGTGGCACAGGTACATCGAGAGACCATCACTGGAGAAGAGCTCGCGCTCCCACTCTCCCAGGTACAGGTTAGCGTACGACGGGGCACAGGTGGTCCCCATCGCCGCGCCCTGCACCTGGAGGTAGTGGGACCCCTCAAAAATGAAGAAATTGTTGGTAAGTAGAAATTCAAGTAGGGATAGTAAAAAACCGCTATGCGCCGTACATTGTATCCCCAGCTCACCAAGAAACACCCCCACCGCCCGAACACCCATATCATGGGGGATGCTTGAATAGAGTGCCTCCACGTCCATGGCCACCAAAAGTGTGTCAGGGGGCAATTGTAGCCCCTCCAAAATACGTAACAGATGTGACGTATCGCGAATGTACGAGGGAAGTGCTTGCACATGTGATTGGAGGTGGCGATCTATATATATGCTAATCTTTTCGGTCAGGGAACCACACCCCGATACGATTGGGCGACCCGGAGGTTTATCCAAATTCTTGTGCACCTTCGGTAGGGCGTAGAACGTCGGTGTAATTGGTTTATCAACCTTCAAGAATCTAACTGTATCCTCATCAATCACTAATCTTGTTGCAGCATCATCGATTATCGCAAACAATTTGCGTTGACACGAAGTGGCCATGGACGCGGGAACCCTCCTATAACAATCACGTCTACTCAAGATGTCTAGACACATGTTCCTGTACAAGTCAACCGCCATGACGACCACGTTTCCCCCCTTATCAGAGGGTTTGATCACCCATCTGCCGTTGCCCTCAATCATCTCCTGTAAAGTCTTTCGTTCATCGACATTTAAATTATCGGTGGTAGCTTTTTGATTTTTTAATTTGATTAAATCCTTTTCAACCACATTAATAAAAGTTTTTAGGTTTGGACTCAAAGTGAAGGGAGGAAACTTCTTAGATTTGTTGCGCAAGCCAATATCATCTAACCGAGGTAGGTAATAACGGGGGCCCGGACCAAAAGACGCCCCACCCATGTTGCCCATATCCACCGGTGCAGTCTCAAATGCCAATTCCTGTAAAGACTGAAGGGTCAGTAAATCCTCGTCAGACCAAGGGCCATCATCAAAGGGTATCCTAGTTTGTTTGGGTGTATCCTCGTATAAGGACTGTAAGAGGACCCTGCGCCCAAACAAGTGCAGGTCCACCACAGTCTCAAAGATATCAGCATTATAAGTAGGGCAAAAGCCCAGACCCTTTGATAACAAGGCCAGGTATGACTGAGGTACAGCCTCCCCCGTTAAATTAATAATCTGCATACCGTCTGGGCCTAGGTGCTGCCCGATTGACCGAGAGCCGTCAATTACTTCCCCGAATTGGCACTGGCTAAAAAAGATGAAGCAGAAGATGAGGCTGATACGGGCCCCGATGAGGCCACCAAGGCTTGGGCTGAATCTGATGTGCCTCGTATTATTTCGGCCATCACTGCATTCTCTAAAGCTTCCTGACATAATTGTTCGTTTTTCTTTGTTCTCTTATCTCTTTCTTTCTGTTTAGTAGATTTGAGAGGGTCACGTCCCGACCTAGTGTCGTGTTTACGCGAACCCTCTCCTGCTGATACAGAGCTCTCTGATACTGTGCTTATAGGTTCTATGGAGGAATCAGATTCCTCCGTATCCGGGGGGCGTGGTTGAGGTTTGCCACCCACCGGGTTGCGAGGTTTAGGTCCCTCCCTCGGGTATCTCTTGGGGGGACCGTTCCAGAGGTACGCAGTCCCGGCTTTATAAGCCGTCCTGTCTCTCAGTACCTTTTGGTCTCTTTGTACTACAAGTTTTTTATTAAACTGTGTTATATGTTTTTCCAATTCCTCGTTTCTGATTTTATAAAGCGGGTCACTTTTGAATTGTGTCAGGGAATCAGATAATTTGTTAATCTCAATCTCTAGCTCCGCCAGATCATCAGTGTCCAATTCGTTCATAAGAGTGAGGCAAATTTTGGCGCAACACTCAAAGTTTCTCTCCCATCTCTTTTTAAAGTCCTCACTCAAATTGCGTCGATGAGGGAATACCTGAAAACGCAACCAGAGGGGGGAAAAATGGTCGTCCAGGTAGGTCTTATTGTACTTAAGATTCCACCACAGTCTCGATTTCCTCTCGTACAATCTGGTCAGTTTCCTAAATCCTCCGTTAATAAGCTGCTGCGCATCTCTACTCCCCTGTGTCTGTGAACACTCGCGCTCCACCTCTGCAAGGAGGGTGTCCCACCGTAGCATTGCCAAACACTCACCATCAACAACCCAAACTCATATGAAAGACCCCCTGACTCTGAGAGCCAAACTTAACCCGCACAAATCGGGTATTAATCTCCCGGGGGATATGAGTTGGTACGTCAATTTGCAGCTGTGCTGTCACTCCTGTCTACCTCTGGCTGCAGCTGTGCTGTCACTCCTCTCCTGTCACTACCTCTGGCTGCAGCTGTGATGTCACTCCTCTCCTGTCACTATATCTGGCTACAGCTGTGCTTCACTCCTCTCCACTCTCTCACAATGTCTGTGTGTCTCACAATGTGTGTGTGTGTGTGTGTGTGTGTGTG